>NW_005434984.1:3616-5524 GCF_000147415.1 Chlorella variabilis | reverse complement strand
ATAGCATCAATCAATTCAATCAATAGAAAAGCAACAGCTGACCACCTGTGTTGTTACATGTTCTGCCGCAGGGCAAGTGCATTGTCAACTCCATCTCTCTGAAAGAGGGAGAGGACAAGTTCAGGGAGCAGGCACGCATTGTGAAGCGTCACGGCGCTGCTGTGGTGGTGATGGCGTTTGATGAGGAAGGGCAGGCGGCAGACTGTGCCAACAAGGTGCGTCATTGAGCTGGTTGGACGCTGCACTTGCTGGAGAGCTTTCGCCTTGGCTGTCCTGCACTTGCTGTTAATGAACAGCCTACTGGTCGTCTGATTTGCATGTATGGCCCTGCTGTGCACTTCGGCTGCCTGTAGGTGCGCATCTGCCAGCGTGCTTACCGCATTCTGGTGGAGGAAGTTGGGTTCAACCCTCAAGATATCATCTTCGATCCCAACATCCTCACTGTGGGCACCGGCATGGCGGAACACAACAATTATGCCGTCGATTTCATTCGTGGCACACGGGAGATCAAGCGGCTGTGCCCGGGTGCCAAGATCAGCGGCGGCGTGTCCAACATTGCATTTTCCTTCCGCGGCAACGAGCCGGTGCGGCGCGCCTTCCACAGCGCCTTCCTGCACCACGCCTGCAAGGCGGGCATGGACATGGGCATCGTGAATGCCACGCAGGTACACTTACATTGGTGCTGGGCACTGCATCACAGGGGTAGTTTTCTGTCAGGTTGGTCAGCTTTTGTGCTGGGGAGTGTTAGCACAGAAGCATGTTCCATACAGGATGATTGATACACTGAATTTACCAACTTGCATGCTTCTTGTCACATGCCTGCAGGTCCAGGCGGATTTGTATGAGAAGATTGACAAGGAGCTGCTGGAGTATGTGGAGGATGTGCTGCTCAACCGCCGGGAAGACAGCACCGAGCGTCTGCTCGACTACGCAGGCACACTGGATCCCAAGAGCAAGCCAACTGCACCGCGCAAGCTGAATGGAGAGCCCAGCACCCCGGCATTCACCCCCAAGCTCAACCCCATTCCAGCTGGTGTGGATCCTCTCGCGCCAGACACAGACCTGCCTCCTGTGCCCGCCTACCAGCCGTGGCGCGACCCGCTGGCCAAGTCGGAGGCGTTTGGCCAGCTGGAGGCGATGATGCAGGAGCGCATCATCTTCATCGACGGCGCCATGGGCACCATGATCCAGCGCTACAAGCTGCAGGAGGAGGACTTCCGCGGCGAGCGGTGTGTGCCTGGAGTGGTGCTGGGCAGCTGTCTGTCCAGCTGGGTGCCGAGGGTGGCATTGATGTATTGCTGAGATGGTGGCAGCCACCTTGGCTGCTTGCCAGACTCATTTCTGCACACCGAGCTTGCATGCGGTTGCTGCTTTGATGCCCATGATGCCCATGATGGCTGGCGCAGGTACAAGAGCCATGAGCATGAGCTCAAGGGCAACAACGATTTGCTGGTGCTGACTCGGCCCGACGTGATTGAGGAGATCCACACTGCGTACCTCACCGGCGGCGCCGACATCATTGAAACCAACACCTTCAATGGCACCACCATCTCGCAGGTCTGGTTGCCTGAAGAGCGACCTACTTCCCAACGGCTGCTGCTGTAACTGAATGAATCATGCCGCTGGTCCCTGCTGTTGCCTGCCTAAGCATGCTACTGGTCCTGCTTTTGTTCTTGCTGCACTGCCGACGAGATGCCTGCGCTTTTGTCACCCCGCTCTGCCCTTTTCACAGGCCGACTACCAGCTAGACCAGGTGGAGGAGGTTGCCCTGATCAACCGTACGGCAGCACAGCTTGCCAAGAAGGCCACAGCCGCCTACATGGCGGCCAACCCGGGCAGCCGCAAGTTTGTGGCGGGCGCCATTGGCCCCACCAACAAGACGCTCAGCGTGTCCCCCAGCGTGGAGAA
>NW_005434984.1:0-3566 GCF_000147415.1 Chlorella variabilis | reverse complement strand
ATTCTCGACGTCCCTCCCTCCCTCCCTCCCTCCCTCCCATCCTCCCGCCCGTCAGGTCATCAAGTCGGCGCGCGTGATGAAGCGCGCCGTGGGCCACCTCATCCCCTACATCGAGGAGGAGAAGGCGCGCAACGGGCAGACCGGGGACGACAACGCGGGCGTCATCATCATGGCCACCGTCAAGGGCGATGTGCACGACATCGGCAAGAACATCGTGGGCGTGGTGCTGGGCTGCAACAACTTCAAGGTGGGGCCTGCCGTTGGGGCGCGGGTGGGCGGCGGCGCTGCGCCACATTTTCTTTGTCGCTGTGTGCTGTAGGTGCAGCAGGGCGTGCGGCGCAAGGTGCTGCGCTGGGTGTGCTTTGAGTGGGGTTGTTGCTGTGCACTCCCGTCTGATTAAGGAACCTGTTAGTTTTTGGTAGTCCAGTCTTCTGGGCAGCTGAAAGCTGTGATGAGTAGACTGGCTGCCCGCTGCCTGCCTGCCTGCCTGCCCCCAGGTCATCGACATGGGCGTGATGTGCCCCTGGGAGAAGATCCTGGACGCCGCCGTGGAGCACAATGCCGACATCATCGGCCTGTCTGGCCTCATCACCCCCTCCCTGGACGAAATGGTGCGCCCCAGGGGATGGCCGGCTGCCTGGCCGGCGTTTCGCCACCGGGCGGAGCTGTGATGCCTCTCCCCAGTGCCTGCTCGCCTCCCGCCAGCGCGGACTGGGTGGCTCCCTGCGCTGTTTAGGCCTGTGGCACCCCCCCAGGCTCCCCTTAGCTGAGCTGCTACCCTGGCCCCTGCCCCAGCGCCCACACCCGCTCCTTACCGCAGCTCGACACTGCCCACACGCCCTCGCCGCCCTTCCCCTCCCAGCCGTGCAACCCCGTCGCTGCCTGCCCACCCGGCCATGCCCCCCTGCGCCCCTGCCCGGCAGGTCACCGTGGCGAAGCGCATGGAGGAGCGCGGCCTGCGCCTGCCGCTGCTCATCGGCGGCGCCACCACCTCCAAGATGCACACGGCGGTGAAGATCGAGCCGCAGTACAGCGGGCCGGTGGTGTACGTGCTGGACGCCTCGCGCAGCGTGCCCGTGGCGCAGTCCCTCCTGGACGCGCGGCAGAAGGAGGAGTTTGTGGAAGACATCAGGTGAGGCGCGGGGCGGGCTTGCCACATTATGGGACCTGTTCGCCAGCGGTGGCGCCAGCCGACCGTGCCAACTCTTCTTTCGCCTGCTGTGCCGGCCGCGTGTACCGCGTGCAGGGAGCAGTACTCTGAGATGCGGGAGGAGTTTTATGCGGGGCTGGAGGACCGCAAGTATGTGACCCTGCAGGAGGCGCAGAGGAAGGGGCTGCAGGTGGGCGCAGGGCGCGCTTGCTGTGCCTGTCCTTGCGCTGCGGGTGGGCGCAGGAGCGCGTGCTGCTGTTCACCGGCCCCGCTGCTCACGCGCGCCTGCCGCCGCCCGCCCGCCCCGCCGCTGCGCGCAGGTGGACTGGAGCGCGCCGGAGAATGCGCCGGTACGGCCCAGGCAGCTGGGCACGCAGGCGTACCTGGACATGCCTATTGAAGAGCTGCTGCCGTACATCGACTGGAACCCTTTCTTCCAGGTGGGGCGCCGACACGCTTTCTTCCCTTCCGTTTTCATTCCTTTCTTCCAAGTCGGGGTGGCCTCCCTGCTGCCCGCCCCTGCATGACAGCCCTGGCAATGGCGCCTCCCTGAGTGC
Source organism: Chlorella variabilis (assembly GCF_000147415.1). Lineage (NCBI taxonomy): Eukaryota > Viridiplantae > Chlorophyta > Trebouxiophyceae > Chlorellales > Chlorellaceae > Chlorella > Chlorella variabilis. The sequence goes on along the minus strand of NW_005434984.1, from coordinate 1,859 downwards.
CAGCCTGGGCGCACGCCAGCCCCGTGCCACTCGCCGCGCCTGCTCGCCTGCCTGCCCGCCGCGCGGCGCTGGGTGCAGGTGTGGCAGCTGCGGGGGCGCTACCCCAACCGAGGCTACCCCAAGATCTTCAACGACGAGGCGGTGGGCGGGGAGGCCAGGAAGCTGTTTGATGAGGCGCAGGCCATGCTGCAGGTGGGCCGAGTAGGCTGTGGGTCTGCGGGCGGGTGGCTGTGGGGGTGGCGAGGAGCAGAGCATCGTGGTGCGACACACCTGGCACATGTGTTATGCAGTCATTCAGACTCCCTCTGCGAGGCACACTATGTTCATGCCTGCATCACACACACACACACACACACACGCGCGCGCGCACACACACACGCTCCACTCCCCCTGCGCAGGACATCATCGCCGGCAAGAAGCTGCGCATCGTGGGCATCGTGGGCATCTTCCCCGCCAACTCGGTGGGCGACGACATAGAGGTGTACACCGACGAGAGCAGGGCGCAGGTGCGGGCTGCTGCTTTGTCCCCCTGCTTTTCCCTCCCTGCTGCTTGCTGTGTGTGGTTCCTGCTTCTTTTCCTCCATCTGTGGGGCAGAGCGCAGGTGGGCTGCTGCTTTGTCCGCGTGGTTTCTGGTTGTTCCTCTTCCCGGTTGGGCGATGCTGGTGGGAGCGTGGGCCAGCACCGGAGGGCTGTGCCTCTGAATGGGTTGCGTGTGTGCCGCCAGGCTCGGGTGCCTGCTCGGCTGCCACACCTCGCGCGCCTCCACTTTCCACCGCCGCTGCTGCTGATCACCTTCCTCCTGCCCGCCTCACATCTACGTCCCCACCCACCCCCAACCACCACCACCACCGCAGGTGGCCGCCCGCTTCCACGGCCTGCGGCAGCAGGCGGAGAAGGACGGCGACGAGCCGTACTACTGCCTGTCCGACTTTGTGGCACCTCGCTCCACAGGCACCGTGGACTACCTGGGCATGTTTGCCAACTCGGGTGAGGCGGCGCTGCCGTGTGGGGGCGGCGGGGGAGCAGCGGGAGGAGCAGGAGGGCGGCAGGCTGCTGCAGGGGGAGCTGCAGCATGACGGTGTGCAGCGGGGCTTGCCGACTCGGGCGAAAAGAGCGCCCTGTGGGCAGCAGAGGGGCAGGGGGTGCAGCACAGGGGGAAGAGGGGGTGCAGCCCAGCCCAGCGCTGCGGGGCGTAGCAGAGGAGGGCCTGGCTGTTGGCTGTTGGGGAGAGCAGGCGCTGCCAGGCCGCGCCTGCCGTGCCACATCATCGTCCCCACCGCCCCTCACCCCTGCTCTGCCCTGCTCTTGCACCTTTTGCCACACACCCACCACCCACGACCCGCCACCCTGCGCCTCCTCTCTGCAGCCATGGGGGTGGAGGCGATGACCGAGGTGTTCAAGGCGGAGGGGGATGACTACTCCTACATCATGGCCGAGGCGCTGGCTGACCGGCTGGCAGAGGCCGCGGCAGAGCGGCTGCACGAGCTGGTGCGGCGGGAGGTGTGGGGGTATGCCGCGGACGAGGCGCTGTCGGTGGACGACATGCTCAAGGTGAAGTACCGCGGCATCCGCCCCGCCGCGGGATACCCCTCCCAGCCCGACCACACCGAGAAGCGCACGATGTGGGAGCTGATGCGGGTGGAGCAACAGGTGGGTGTGGATGTGAGTGTGGGTGTGGGTGGCTGTTTGGGTGGGATTGGCACTTCGGCGGGTGGCTGGCGCTTGCCGGCGTCTTGCGATCCCTTGAGCGGCCCATTCGACTGCGGGCGAGACAGGGGGCCTCGAGACGCGCCCGCAGCAGAAGCGTGGCGTGCCGCCTGCCTGGGCCCTCGCGCCCCCTGCCTGCGTGCGGCGCCCC
>NW_005434985.1:6654-7235 GCF_000147415.1 Chlorella variabilis | reverse complement strand
GGGCGGGCGCGGCGGGCGGGGAGGCAGGGAGGGGCGCGGCGCGCGCGGCGGCGGCGGCGGCAGGGGAGGCGGCTACGAGCGGGGCGGGTATGGCGGCGGCGGAGGAGGAGGAGGTGGAGCAGCTGCTGCAGCTGCGGCTGCAGCTGCTGACCGGCTGGCAGTACAGAAGCTGTTCACCGGAGAGGTGCGCCTGCCCCCTCCGCTGCTGCTGCCTGCTCTGCCGGCCCGCGCCGCAGGCCGCCCCGCGCCCCTGCTGCTGCTTCTCAGCAGCTGCCGCTCCCTGCGGGCCGGGCCTACCGTCCGTGCCTGGTCATACAGCCTTACAGGCGGTCGACAGCAGGCGCCAGTGGCAGCCAGCCAGCCTGCCTGCCCTCCTGCCCGCCAGCCTGCCTGCCTGCGCGGCCCACTCCACTGCCAGCACACCTCATCAGCCGCCTGCCTGCCCGCTCGCCTCCCTCCCTGCCTGCCTGCCCGCCCGCCCGCCTGCAGGTGGCCCTGGGAACGGAGCAGCCGGTGTGGCGGTACATCGACCCCGACGGAAACATGCAGGCACGGCGGCAGCAGCTGGTGGTGGTGGTGNA
>NW_005434985.1:0-1279 GCF_000147415.1 Chlorella variabilis | reverse complement strand
TGTTGTAGGTGCCGGGGGGGCACAGCATGCAGGTGCCGGGGTTGAGGGGGTTGGGGGTGGTGCCCTTCTGCGCACTCTGAGCACGCTACGGAAGCTGGAGCAGCAAGTTGGGGAGCAGGGAGGGCACGCCAGGCGTCAGTCGCAGGAACCTCCCCAAGCCTCGGGCATACCAGCGCCAGTGGCAATGCGGCTGGCTTGTAGCAGCATTGCGTGCTGGCCAGGGTGGCTCGAAGGAGCAGTACAAAGCAGCAGCACAAACCAGCGGCAAAATGAGGCAGTGCACGGCTGCGCGCTCACCCTTCTTGCTGATGGTGTAGGCCGGGCAGCCGATGCAGTGGGCGGGGGTGGACGCGCCCAGCAGCTCGTTGAACTTGCCGGGGGTGCAGGCCAGGGCGGTGCCGTTGGAGCACTCGAAGCCGGCGTCGCAGGGGATGCACTGCTTCCTCACAAACACGGGCAGGGAGGCGGCGTTGGGGTGGGCGTCGGGGCTGGTGCCCGCGGGGCAGGCGGCGGTGCCGCTGGTGTCGTAGGGGATCACGGTCAGGCCGGAGTCGGTGCATGAGCTGGTGCCGTCGTCCAGGGCGACCTCCAGGCTGGGAGTGCCGGCAAAGCTGATCGCGATGCCCGCCCGCTGGCCCTGGTACAGGGCGCGGTCCTCGGGGCGGGAGTCGATGAGGCTGAGGGTGCGATAGGCGCTGCACACGCGACGGGTGCAGTGTGTGTGTGTGGTGAATTTGGGCCCACGTGTGTGTGCGGAGTGTGGGGCCGAGCCAGCCAAGGTGTCGCCGCAGCACAGGGCGCCAGCATTGCCGGCTGTCGGCACCAAGCCGCTCCACTCACCCATCCATGGACGGCATGTTGGAGGACTTGGAACACTTGCTGTCGCCCAGCACAAACACGCGCACTTCGCAGGTCACGTCTGTCTCGATGGCCAGGGTGCGGCCGTCGGTGGTGTCGCAGGCGGTGGACCCGTTGTTGAAGGCGTGCTTGAAGGGGCAGGAGCGCAGGCTGCTGGAGGCGGGGAGCCTCACGATGCGGTAGCCTGCATGGGCACAGCGAGGGAAGGTAGTCAGGTTCAGGAGGGGTGCGCTGGTGCCTGGGTGGGCGAGGCAGGTGGCGGCGCTGATGGGGCGGGTGGAGGGCATAGCAGGCAGGCAGGCAGGCAGGCAGGCAGGCGGCGTGGCCGGGTGAGTAGCACACAAACTTACCGGGCTTGGGCTGCTCGTCGGGCAGGTCGCCGTTGAAGCCGGCCACGCCGTCCACCACGCCGGCAACCACC
>NW_005434986.1:6236-7302 GCF_000147415.1 Chlorella variabilis | reverse complement strand
GACCCCACCAGTCACAGGCTTGAGATGAAGGGGTGGACAGATGACACGCAGTTCACGGTGAGCAAAGCGCTGCTGCTTTGCTGGGCGGGGAGTCCCTGTCGACTACCAGCTACTGCGGTGTCATTGTTGCGCCTGGTGATGAAGGCCGGTTTGGTTCCGGTTGCAGGTGGTGAACGTGTGGCCCATCTTCCTCATCCCCGTTGGCGGTGTCTACCGCATGCAAATCAAGGCCTCCCGCATCACTGAGCCGCCAAAGGCAGATGCTGAGTATCCCGGCTACCCTGTAGCCCGCCACATCATCACCTTTGACGACGATTTTGACGTGGTGAGATGGCATGGGCGGGTGGGAAACTACTTTGCCCAGCCAACGACCTGTCGTCAAATGCCAGAGTGGCAACCTTGGCACACAGGCAGCAGCGGAGAACGCTTCAAAACTTCAACAAGACAATTGCATTCGCTGCAGGACAAGCCCGGCAAAGTATGGCGCAACAAGACCGGCTTCCTGTATGACGAGCCGGTGATGATCAACATGAACAAAGATGTGGGGCCTGGCTGGCACAAGATGACAGTCCAAGGCAAAGCAACCGACACCGTCTTGGGTGGCGTGCAGACAGGCAAGTTGCTTCCCAATCCCTGGATGATGATCCACTTTGAGCCAGTGTTCATACGAGCAACCTCTGTGTTTGTCTGCACGCATTTGCTGCCCCAAGACCAAGATCAGGAGCAGCTTGCCTGACTGCTGCTGCAATTCCTGATGGCCGCCCCCTCTGCTCCTGCTGCAGCCTCCCTGAGCACGTACATTGAGGTGGCGCCCTCGTGTCCCAAGACCACCTCGGTGCCCTTCTTCACGCATGTTACCGAGGTAGGCAACCCCTCAGCTGCGCTCAATCCCACATCACAGCAGCCCGGGGGTGCCACCTTGCCGTGGGCAGGCGCTGCCGCCTTTCCTGCTCCTGGCTCTGCTGCTCACTGCACGTTGCATCCTGCTTCGGCCATACAGGATGGGCTTGGGAAACTGAGCTTGACTGTTGCCAATGGCTACAAGGCGCCGAATTGGGGGGGGATG
>NW_005434986.1:0-5523 GCF_000147415.1 Chlorella variabilis | reverse complement strand
CGCCCATGCTGGTGATGAGTGCCAGCTGCACCNGGCTGAAGACAAACCATGAACCATGTACCTTGATGCTCTGAGAAGATGATTAGCTATTATGGAATTGTCCAATGTGTGCTGTTATGTGGAATGACTTTTTTTTGGCGTGTGTTTTATGTCAATGATTCTGCAACGTCTTGAAGCCCAACTTGAAACCCAACTTGAAACTCTCTACAAGATTGAGCCACGCTCCCTCCTGGTCTCTTGTCACCAGGCTGGCTTGTTCCTTTTTTTTAACGTTTGTGCAACCGGAAGAGAAAGCTTTCAACTGTTTTCTTGCATCAGGGCACAAACTCTTGTGCTTTTAGTCTCTGCCCGTACCTGATCAGGTTGGAAAAGATAATGTCGGCAGCAGCAGAAGTCTGCATGCCTGGGGCTGCAGGATAGTAAAATGATCTTCGGGCGTGCTCTAGTGCTGCCTGCCGCCTCTCAATTGCCTCGTTGGGCATGCCCCTGCAGGCCGTCCACAAAAATGCAGGTGGGTCCCAGGCTGACAAAAATATGACAATCTGACATCCGCAATGGCATTCGCTCATTGTGCCCAGCAACCCTACCGCAAGTAGGCCAATGCCGCCTCCATACTGGCTACTGACACGGTTGCCCACTTCACATCAGCAGACTGATCCCACTGTATCAGCGGCGCCTTGCAAATAGTGATGTTTGGGTCCAACCAAACGGCTTCCTTGATTGCCAGGAAAATGGAAAATGAGGCCCAGTCAACCTCGCCATGGTTAAAGGGCAACTCATGCCAAGGAGCGCCAACAAACTGCAGCACAGCATTTCAGGGTAAACTCCGTAAATGCCAATGGCCAGCTGATGCCAGATGGGTGGCCAGCTTTCAACGCAAGATATCCAGCGCCTACCACTGGAATACAGCCAGCCAAAAGCACTTCTGTCAGACGGCCAGTGCTTGGCAGGTCGCCAGGTGTCATTATGCAAAACACCGAACGCCGCATTTCCCGTTGAGTGCCCGCGTGTGATGCAGACTCTGTGCGATCGACATCAGGGCCACCGGCGCACGCCACCTGCACCAAAGGCTCAGACGAGAATCTTTGGCAGCTGCCTGTGATAACAGTGCGTGCATGCAGGTTGCGGCAGCGACCGGGTCCAGCAGTTTAGGTGCAAGGACTCGGGCCAATGCTGAAGCCACAAACTACCTCGATGTCTGAAGCCTTGCCGCCAAACGCGGATACGACAGCCTGACGCATCACTTTTCCGCAAAAAGCAGTTTCTTGTGCACCACAAGTGGCCTTCATGTACACAAATGTTGGGCGGCGGGATCCGACAACCGGGGATGACAGGTCGACATCGGCAACTGCAGAGGCGGAATGATAGGACTAGGTGCAGGGTTGACATTGCCATCTGTGATGGCGAAACTGATGAAGCCTTGCCTGCATTGTAGGGCACCAGTTGCGCCTCCCTCAACAGCACCTTTGGCCGGCCTTTATTGGCGCAGCTGAGTGCCCGTTCCTTGATGAGCGTGTGCGCGTACAGCAGGTCTGTGCACATCAGGCGGGTAAATGCCCTGCCAGGGTTGGGCAATGGCACGTGGATCACATAGTCGCGTCCTTGGCGTTTCTGCACATTGCATGGGAAACGAGATCCCCGCGGCATTCAACCTACAAAAATGATTTGACCTGTAGAAACAACCCCCATGCATTTGTGGACACTTGCCTTGAAGCGCGGGGAAGCGATGATGTGCTCCCACGCCTGAAGCAGGACTTTTTCAATGTTCCTGTCCCCTGCCGAGTATCCTGCAAAAAGCTCCATTCCTTTACGTCTCGTGATGGCCCGATACACCAGGAACCACTGCAGAATGGAGGCAAGCAGGTTGGCGAGCGCAGCGCCGAAACCTGGTCATACAAACAATACGCAGCAGCACACAGTGCTCTGCACGTTCCAGCAATGTACGTTACAAACTGAGGAACTTGCCTGGTTGTAGCAGTACATGTCCACCCAAACTAGGCACGCTTCATCGATATTGTCAGTGAGGACGCCGCTGGCATTGCGCAGTGCCTGGGTCAGCCAGTACTGCCCAGCATGCACATAGTTCATGTGCGGCATCGACTCCATGCGCTGCAGGTCCCAGGGCAGCTCCCCCGGCTCGGCAAGAGGCCAAACCTGCAGAGAATACGCAATTTAATGCACTGGGGAGCTAGGCACATGACGCCAGCGCCAAAAAACCAGGTCACGGTGGCAGGGCCAGCGGACCCAGAGCAGGCGTGTATTGTGAGATGTGGGATTAAGCAACCCAGCTCGCCAGGTCCTCCCCCACCTTTGGGTCGTTGATATCGCACTGCGGCAGGCCTGCGGCAGGCGCTACTGTCTCCGAAACGTCCAAAATGTAGACTTTGCAGTCGCGCGTCGTCTGCCAGGGGGGTGGCCCAAGATGCTGCTGCATGCGGGGCAGAGCGGGGGCTGCTGTACTCTGTCCTTTCAAACTGGCTTGAAATCCACAGTTTGTCAATCGCTGGATCTGCCATTAACTGGACCTTCATGACCAGCAGCAGCGCCAGCACAACTCCTTTGCACGTGTTCCGCAACCGCCTGCAACCGCGCCACAACCGCCGCCTCACCCGGTCTAGTGCCTGCACGTCGGGCGCCCGTTGGCATCCACGGGGTGCCCTGAACCCCAATCTGTACACTCCCAGCAGTAAAAGTCCTGGGAAGAGGTGCGCAGCACGGCAGGGAGCAAAGTGACAGGTCCGCCAGAAGTCGCGCCGGCATTGCGCGCACGCTCGTTCTACCTAGTGCCAACAATCCGCGAACGGGAAGCCTTGTCCGTCCCCGTTGAACAAGCTTGTCCGTCCCCGACATGGGCGCCTCTCGAGACCGGCTCACGCGCGCTCAGGCAGAATTTTCGTAGTTTCGGCAACTCACGCGTCATTGCCGCGCGCTTGAGCACGTCCAGCGAGCCGTGCATGACGGCATCTATGCGGGTCAGCACCATCAGCGAGGCAATCTCATAAATGATGCGGTGCATGCCCAACCGCAGCGCGATGGCGACGTCCTCGGCCGGCACCTCCAGCGAGCTCATGAAGATGAGGCAGAGTGGGGTCAGGATGACCATGCCCCCAAAGTTGAGGTCCACCGCTGTGTCCAGCGCCAGGCGCACCGAGTTGGGCCCCGCCTTGCCCACCGCTGCCAGTTGGGTCTGCCGCAGCACAGTGTGCTGTTTGACCATGACGTTCCGTAGTGGCAGCGACAGGTTGGTCACCATGCACATCAGCACGGCTGTCAAGCTGTGAGGGGGGGGGGGGGGGGGGGCGGGGAAAATAAGCATGTAGTGTGTGGCGCGACGGAGGGGAGGGGCCCAGAAAAGCCACCTGTACAAAAGGTGGTGGGCACTGCAAATGCGCAAAGACGCACAACAAGCATGCCCTCATGGATCAGCTACTTTGCCCTCACTTGAATCCAGGCGTGTTCCAGCTGGACAGGGTTGCACTACCGACAAGCAGCATCACCTGCAGGCAGCGGAGCCAAGCTCTTGCTTGTGCATTGCCAGCCGCGTTAATCCGTGGGTGCACATGACCAGACCATGGACTCCCCTGGCCAAGCGATGCTAACAGCAAGCTGAGCCCCCGCCCAACGCACCGCAGCCACTGCCGAGTAGGGGAATACGGCGCTCAGGTAGCACATGGAGAAGATTGTTGTGAAAATGGGCGCCAGGCTCTTGAACACCTGAACCCAGCAACGCAGGTAGCCAGCAACTGAGCACGTGGCCAGGAACAGGCACCAAGCGGCGGCCATCAGCAACCAAGCGCGATGAGCCTGCACAATCATTCCAAAGATGCATCCAGGCAGAGGTGTAAGCCTGCTCACCTGGACGACCGGCACGCTGCCGGCGATGAACGCCAGGCAGGTAAAGCTCATGCCCAGGGTGTGCACGGCTACTGTCGTCAGATGGTTGCTAGCCACCGCAGCTTGCTCCGCATCCAGCTGGTGGTCGTTGTGGTGCTTGATGGCGGCCTCCTCATCTCGTCGAGGGCTGCCCATGCCGTCACACTCTGCCTTTTTGGTGAAGACATGAGTGTAGGCGAGGCGGACAGCCCATGACACCGCCCACCCCACGGTGAACAGCACCCAGAGCAGGAACACGCACAGCTCCAGGTTCTGGAACCGGTTGCTGGTGCGCTTGAGCCCAAAGCCGAACTGGAAGTTGCTAAAGTACCAGACGCCCACCAGGAAGACCGTCCAGGAGAGGTCCAGAAGGGAGCCTTTGGGGTACAAAGCAGCGCTCATGGCAGCCGGCAGGCCCCCTGTCAACCGTTCCAGGCCTGCGCCACGTCGGCGGAGCGCGGGCGGGTGGTTGGGGGTGGCGGCCAGAGGCTGCTTCTGGACCCAATGCTGAAATCTCGCGGCCTGGGCCCGGTCCCCAACTGCAGCAGCAAACAAAGCGCACCTGTGAGCTCCAAGGAACGACCCGCGTGCACCAGCCCATTCGCCGAGTGCTGCTCAGCTTGGCCGGTCTTGCCGGGCTGCTGAACCATTGAGAGTTACTGGCTTTGCCGGTCCATGCTGACCAGCGAGGCGGGTGGTTGTGAAGCAGGTGGGGTTGCCTGCGCCCGGGTAGCGACAGAAAGAGAGACACAAAAGGTGCGGACGATCAAGCAGCCTGTAACCGTCTGTTGCTGTTGAGAGGTGAGGGTGTGACGTTGCAAGCCTAGCTGGCACTCATCAAAACACAAACAACAAAATTGATGCAGGGCGTCAGACTCAATAATAAGAGTCTTGCCAGGGATGTCCACTCGCAATTGTAGCTTTACCAGGCAAGTCATTGAGGCGGCGCCGTTCCGCTGGCGCTGGCGCACATTTCAAACGGGCAAGGTTGGAAGTTGCCCTGGTGTTTCATCTTTGTCGCCTTCACTTCCATACCACCCAGCAGCATGTTGGCTCCTCCACTACCTGCCGTTATGTACGCCGCCCTGAGCTTCGGTCCGGTTGGCTGCCTGCAGCTGCTCGTGTAAACCGTTTGGCACAGTGTTGCAGCTTACAGCATCAAAGACCCAACAGAGCACTGTCCTCCGCATAAAACTGCCGTATGCTGTCATAACAGTGTTCATTCGCCCCAGTGTAGAAGTCCAGCTTGTCGCACTTCAGCAGCCGCGCCTTGGCTCGTCCCTTCTTCGTCCCCATCAGCGTGCGGTTCAGGCAGGGGTCGACGTTATTCAGCTGGCCGGGGAGCTCCGATGGGATCTTGGGCACACCCGGCCGAGCATTCAGAATGGACAGCAGCTCCGCAAAGTCCTCGTAAAAGTTCTCCAGCCGCCCCAGCCAGTCCAGCGCGTACTGGCCCGTGGTGGTGGTGAGGCAGTTGGCCTGCGGCGAGACGTGCAGGTACTGGTGCTCCGGCGGCACCTGGGTGCAGCACGACGCCCCCGTGGAATCGTTCCTGGCACAGACGTCGCCGATGAGGTAGGGGTCCTGGCAGTACTCGCCCCACGCCATGTGGCACTCCTCCTTGAGAAAAGTGGCCAGGTACTTGTACTG
>NW_005434987.1:4832-7300 GCF_000147415.1 Chlorella variabilis | reverse complement strand
GCCGCCAACAGGGACGCTTTCATGGCGGGTGAGATAAGCCCGCCGGCAGAGCCCGCGGCGGCGGCAGGTCTTTGCTGCGGGGGCGGGCGGGGGCGCGGGAGAGTGGGTGGGGGTGTGGCTGCGGCGCGCAGGTGCAGGGGCTGCAGGAGGGCAGCGCAGGGCAGGAAAGGGCAGGGGAGGGCGGGGTGGGGCGGGGCGTGGCAGGGCAGGGCAGCGCAGGGCAGCCGTGGGTAGCCCCCGGAGCCGCTTTGGCCGTGTGTGTGTCGCCTGCTCAACGCAGCCGCCCTCTTACCCACCCCTGCCTGCCCCTCGCCCCCCTGCCTGCCCCCTGCCCCCCCTGCCTGCCCCCCCTGCCTGCAGTCAAGCAAGACCTGCTGCTGGCGTTTGTGGACTGCGTGGAGCGCAACGGCGCCAAGCTGGCGCGCCAGCGGCTGCAGCTGGAGGTCCTGCCCTCCATCCTGCCTCCCGGCGGCGGCGGCGGCGGCATGCCCGGCAGCATCATCGACGTGCCGGCCTTGCCGCAGCCTGTCGACATCACGGCCACGCCCGCGGCCTCCGGCCCCGGCGGCGCAGGCAGCAGCGGTGGCGCCGCCAAGGACGCCTCAGCCTCAGCCTCCAACATCGTACCCACGGGCAAGGAGGGCAGCGGCGGTGGCAAGGAGGGCGCGGCAGGCAAGGAGGGCGGCGGCGGCGGCGGCAAGGAGGGCGGTGCAGGCGGCGGTGGCGCCACCAGCAGCGGCACCACCAGCAGCGGCGGCGGCAAGGCGGTGACGGTGACTGTTGCGTCCAGCGGCGGCGCCACGCCGCAGCAGGAGCTGGCGGCGCAGGCGGCGGCGGCCACCGCGGCAGCGGTGCTCAAGGACCCCGCCGCCATCAACCGCATAGCGGCAGCCATCAGCCCCGACGACATCATCCCAAACAGCCAGGTGACGATGCCTCTGTGATGGTCCTGTGACCATGCGGGCGCCACCCGAGCCCCTGCCGGCCCCCTGCTGATCCCGCCTGCCGCATGTGCACGCCTGCCACATGTGCACGGCTGTCGGCTGCCCCGTGCTCCCTCCGGCGCGTGCCTCCCTGCTTGTGGACTGCTTTTGCGCTGCGTGCCGGCTGACCGGCTGCCGCTGGCGCGGGGTGCGCATACGTGTGCAGGAGGGGATGAATGTGATGGCGTCTTACGACGAGGTCAACCAGCGGTGAACTGCTCCCCCAAACCTGTGACCAGCCCGCGGCCGCCGCCCAGCTGCCACCCTCTGCTTGATGTACCGCCCGGCAGCCGGCGAGACGCAGCCCCGGCAGCGGCGCGGCGCGCAGCCCCCACATGCCCACCCAACCCAACAAATGAGAGAGCCAGGCGCCCCGCTAGCGGCACCCCCTACCACCACACACCCCCCATGCCCCCATATTGGGCTGAGCAGTTTTTGTTTAGCAGGTCCCTTTTTCTCACACCCCACCCCCAGTTTCTTTTTCGCTCCGCTTGGTTTTCCCCTCGCAGTCGCTGCTGGCGCAGGCGCCCCCGCCGGCCGGCAGCGTCTGCCTCCCTTTCATACCAGAGACCAATGATCCCATGCAAACCATTTCCTCGTATTCCCTGCTGCCCTCTGCCCCGCATTTCTTCCTGCCCGCTGGCACCCGGGGCGCGGGTGAGCCCTCAGCTCTGGCCCCATGCCTTGCCCGCCTCGCTGGCGCGTGCCGGGCCGCCCCTCCCACCCTGCTCGCTTACATCCTGTACCACCGGTCCTGCTTCATTTGTACAACAACACATGGCTTGGTGCCAGGCTGCCCTCAAGAGGCTGCGCTGCCTGTCTGCCTGCCAGGCAAGCCGGTGCCCACAGCGGGGAACTGGGCCGCCTGCCAGCTGCACCGCAGCGCACTGGCGGCAGCCAGCATCCCCGCTCCAAGAGGGGGAAGTGAGATCCAGGCCCAAACTCCATGGGTGACATCTGGATGTGGAGTGGGATACTTTCTTTCCTTCTGTACAACGGGCTACTCAAAACGGGCAACTCAAAAGGAGGGGCGGGCTGCCTATGGCACGCCGACAAATCAAGAATCAATCGCGGGCCAGGGGCGCCCAAATCGGTGCGCCCGAGGCAGGCGGGCTGCGTCAGGGGTGCAACGCATCAGAGGGAGATGAAACCTGGAAGCGCAAGCAGGCGCACGGGAGGAGGGGCGGGTGGCCCACCTGGCAGAGTGAAAGCGAGAAGGGGGACAGTCACATGTGTAAAGAGGGGCCATGGGTGGGTGTGATAGGAGGGGCCAATGGTACAGGGCTGTTGCGTTTCGAGGAGTGCAGAGAGGGATTCTTTGGGAGGGGCGGATGGCGGACGAGGGGGGCGGGGCCTTACTCGTCCTTGTTGTCGGCGATGATGGGGAATGCCTTGAGGCCCGCCCTCACGTCGTCGGCCTGGAGGTCGGCGGAGCGGGCGGAGTAGAAGGAGGCGAGGGAGAAGGAGGAGAAGCGGGCTGGGGCC
>NW_005434987.1:0-651 GCF_000147415.1 Chlorella variabilis | reverse complement strand
CCACTGCCGACACCACTGCCACCACACCCTGCCACCACCCCCACCAGGGCCACCACACCCCCACCGGTGCTCACCCACAGGCCTATCCAGGTCCACATCCCCCAGGCGGCAGGTGAAGAGCAGGCCCACCTCCATGTTGGCCTTGTCGGCATACCTGCGGTACAGCGATGGCGGTACCGGGGCCGGTACATGCGGGGCAGGGCGTGAGGCACGGGCGCAGGAGGCGCAGCGTGCGGGGAGGAGAGGCAGGGGGCGAGGGAGGGCCGGCCCCTGTGGGATGATTGGGCTGGGTGGGCGGCACTGCAGCCTAAGGTAGGTACAGCGGCCGGCCAGGCCCCCCGCCTGCCCTGATGCCTGCGTGTGGCCTCACCAGATGCGCATGCGGTTGTCGGCGACCACAGCGCGCATGGCGTGGTCCCGCGCCTCCTCCCACTTCTCCTTGCTCAGCTTTAGCACCTGCTGCAGCTTCTGGCGCAGGTGGCCGTCCGCCTCCGCCACCAGCGCCAGCTTGCGGAACTCGCCCACTGCAGGCGCCAACACAAGAGGCAGCAGCAGGCGGGCGGGGGATGGGGGAGGCGGCGAGAGGCAGGCCGGCCGACAGCGGGGGGCAGCGGCGGGCGAGCAGCTGCGGCAGGCGGGGGCGGACGCAGG
>NW_005434988.1:4831-7326 GCF_000147415.1 Chlorella variabilis | reverse complement strand
CTTGGTCGGCACGCACGGGGCAGCCCAAGATGAAGATGCTGATCACGGCACGGTCAAACCCCTCCAGGCCATAGAGGAAGGGCACCTTGCCGTCAGCACCAGCTGCCAGCTCGGTGGGTGCGTTGTAGGCCAGCTGCAGGAAAGGCAGCAGAGCAGCAAAGGAGGACCAGGGGAGTGCGCGGCGTGAGGGAGGGAAGGAGGGATAGATGGAGAGGAGGGCAGCGCCACCTTGGCCGTGCCGCACCCCCCGTGCTTGCTGCGATGCATCCGGTTGCTGCCTGATGCAGAGCACTCTCCAGTTGGTCTGGCGGCAGCATTGCACCCCTTGTATCACTCACATGTGTGTACAGCTTCTCCACACCGCTGAAGCCAGTCGCCCGCTCGTGGTGCTCCTTGATCACTCGGGGCAGCTCCTCGAGCGGCACCACGGGGCACCACCGCCACTCTCCGCTGCGCTTGACGCAGCGGCACAGGATGTCCTGACCGCCAGCGCCCTTCAGCACCTGGAAGAACTGCAGCACCTTCTTGCTGTAGTTCTTGGTGCCGCCCTGCACTGCCGCCCCCCCTCCCGCACCCCGCCGCCGCCGGCCTGAGGGCGCCTGCTGGTCGCCCTGCTTGATCCGGATGATGCCCTCTACATCTGACTTAGTGAGAAACACATTCTTGGCGCCGTTTTGGCGCCGTTCTAAGGCATAAAGGATGACAGGTTGGTTCATAATTTTAAATTTGCGGCAGCTGCGGGGTGCGGGAGGGGAGAAATAGAAGCCTTAGAGACTCTGAAAGGCGAAGGAAAGGGAGGGATCGCGGGAGAGAGCGTGCCTGATGAGCCAGACGAATCGGGGGAGGTGCCACATCAGCGGGCAGCACATGCCGGGTCTGGATCAGTTGTTTGAGTCGCCTGCGGAGCTGGAGAAGGCGCTGCGCTGGTGCCTGAAGGCAGTCCCCCAGTACAATGGGCGCCGCATGATCAAGCGCATGACCCCGGCCGTCGTTATGGTGGGTGACGCTTCAGAGACCAGCGTGGCAGGCTTCACACCCACCCGGGAGCTGATGGCTGCCCTGGCGGGTGGGGCCCCGCCCGCGCAGCTGGCAGCGGCGGAGGAGGCCTGGCAGCAGGGGCTGCTGGAGCGGATCTGCACCGTCGTGCATGACTATACCACCGAGGAGCTGGCTCAGCTGCGTGCTGGGAACTTCTCCAGCACGCTGCGCGAGGTGCTGGTGTTGCGTGTGCTGCTGGAGGAAGCGCTGGCCCGCCGGCCGGACGCCCTGTGCCACCAGCGCCTGCAGTACCAGAGCGACAGCCAATCTGGTGCTTACGCCATCAATGGCATGAAGGGCTGCCCATCCGTGTTCCCAGAAGTTTGCCGCATCTGGGAGCTTTGCCTGGAGCATGACATTGAGCTGGAAGTGGTGTGGCGCCCCCGCAGCATGCCACACCAAGAGCTGGCGGATGCGCTGTCCAAGGTGCACGATAGCTCTCAGTGGCTGCTCAACCACCAGGTGTACCGCCAGGTGAGCGGTGCTGGCCCTTGGCGCCATGTCGGGCTGCAGACGCAGGGAGGCAGCGGGGGAGAGCGTGCGCATGCACCGCAGGCCGCCACGCCCCCTGCCAGTCCCCGCTGGTGAGGCTTTGCCCCGCCCATGTTGTAGGTGGTGGTGCCTGCGGTGGCGGCGCATGGCCGCCGCATCGAGGTGGATCTGTTTGCTGACGCTGAGTCCACCAAGGTGCCTGGCAGCTTCTACTCCCGCTACTATTGCCCCGGCTCGCTGGGCGTCAATGCCTTTGCCCAGCAGTGGGCCTGGGCGCTGGGTGAGGGCACGAAGACCAGGCGCACCTGCTTCTGCAACGGCCCCTTCGATCGGATGGCGGATATCGTTGCCAAAATTGTGGACGAGCGGGTGGATGTCGCCCTGGTGTACCCCGTCTGGCCCAAGAGCTGGCGCTTCCAGCTGGAGTCCCTGGGCGCCCCGCTCAAGCAGGTGCTGGACCTGCCGCACCAGGCGGACTTGTTCAAGGCGGGGCCCCGTGTGCCTAACCGGGCGGGCAAGCCCAAGGCCCCCTCGTATCGAGTGCGGCTGGCCGTGATCATTTGGGACCGGGATGCATGGATCTGAGCAGGCATTACATGCACGGCACCAGACATGGGCATGGCATGTAACACTAAGAGTGGCACAGGCTGGGACTAGGCAGAATAGCCCTCGATCAGCTGCCGCAGCTGCGCACGCAGAGTGGTTGACCGCAGGGGAGCGGGCCGGTTAGGGGGCCCTGCCTCTGCCTGCCCCTGCCGCACGCGCCGCACACCCTGCTGCGCCAGCCGCTGCTGCTTGCGGAGCCTGGCCTGGTGCCGCCCGCGGTGGGCATACCGCTCCGCCACCTCCTTGGTTTTCAGGCCCACGCGGTCCATCACCTGCTCCAGTGGTTTGCCCAGCACGTGGTGCTCGTGCTGAATGTGGCCGCGCCTGCAAGCAGGGGGGGGGGCTGACCCGGCTCAGGG
>NW_005434988.1:1935-3561 GCF_000147415.1 Chlorella variabilis | reverse complement strand
GGGCACAGGCCTGTGCCTGCAGCCCACCCCTGGGTGCTGGCTGCTGCCTGCCGGGGGCTTACCGCCATGGTGCCGCAGCCAATGCTCCTGGGTGAACCAGAGGACGCCCGCGGGGTCGATGGTCTCCATGGTGTAGCCCAGCTCCGCCGCGAGGGAGCTCAACCACCGCTGCAGCTCCCGGGCAGCCAGGCATGCCCGGGTCTGGGTGTCCTCGCGCCGGGCTCCCAGCTGCACTGCTGCCACCTTCCGAAGGGTGGCCTGCCGGCTAGCTAACACCTCCGTTAGCTGGCGGCGTGGGGTGGGGGCCGGGACGGCGGCGGCCCCCAACACCCTGCCCAGGCGCTCCTGCCGCAGCAGCGCCATGCTGGAGGGCAGACGGCTGGGTGCGGCTACCCCAGCCTGCAGAATGCAGAAAGGCAGTGACAAGGACTGGATTGAGTGGGGTCATACGCAGCCCAGACTGCTCTGCCCTGTGGGTGGGAGCGGCTTGTTAGCCGTTTGGGATGGCCCCGATTAGTAAATGGGATGGCCAGGGTGGTGGTTGGGGAGACGGCCAGGCTCCCCAGCCCTCACCGCATGCAGGTGCTGGCCTGCTAGCCTGAAGCACTCCCAGGGTTCAGCTTTGGCTGCCAACCAGGCAGGCCAAAGATCTGGGCAACCTACTTCACTCACCACCTGGTGTGCTGCTGAGCAACACGTGGCTCGTTGCTGTGGCAAGTTGGATAATACAATTTGGCCAACTTGCCACAGGAGCCACACACGGCCAGCAGCAGCACACTGGCTGAACAAGGCGTTTAGCGGCCCTCAAGCAGCTCAGTGGGGCAGGCAGCCACCAGAGCCCTGGCCACGCTGGAATGGGGGCCTGCATGAGCCTTGCATGGGCCCACTTGCTGGCACTGGGTTTGAATGGCAGCCCAGGTTTTCCTGGAGCAGCCACAGGCAGCAAGGGCAGTGCTTTCTGCTCCTTCCTGCCCCAGTGCACGCTGCTAGCACCAGGTGCAAGAGACGGGGGGGAATTGCGGCAGCATTCGCATGACCCACCCGACCCACCCTGGCGAGGGTTAAAGGCAAGCCGTGGCACGGTGTCCCACCTGGATTGGTTGCGGGAACTGCCATGAAGTCAACGCCTGCGGCCCTGCTGCGCTTGCTGTGCCGACGTCAGCGTCGCCGCCGTGAAGCCAGGCGGCGGTGCGGCCATGCAGGGGCTGGCGCTCCTGCATGGTTATGTGGGACACAGCGGGCGTTACATCGGGGCGTGGTGATGCTGAGAAGCGCTGTGCCGCCGCAGACGGCCAGGCTCCCCAGCCCTCACCGCATGCAGGTGCTGGCCTGCTAGCCTGAAGCACTCCCAGGGTTCAGCTTTGGCTGCCAACCAGGCAGGCCAAAGATCTGGGCAACCTACTTCACTCACCACCTGGTGTGCTGCTGAGCAACACGTGGCTCGTTGCTGTGGCAAGTTGGATAAATACGCTACTCCTCCCCCATGCTGTTCTCCTCCTCCTCGCTGCAATCCTCCTCCTCCTCCTCGACTGCATCACCGTCGCTGTCATAATCCTCTTCCTCCTCCCCCTCGCTGCTTTGCTGCTCAACCAACTCCTCATCGGCAACCCGTGCAGCCTTGCTTGC
>NW_005434988.1:0-1870 GCF_000147415.1 Chlorella variabilis | reverse complement strand
GACAGCATGACTATTAGTCATACGTCTTGATGGGATGTATACAGCGCAACCAATGCATCATGTGCCGCAAGTTCTATGACTCCCTGCGTCGCCCTTTTGTAATGCACTAACCTCTGCATTGTCTACACCTCCCATTGTCCAACGGACTGGAACCGCCTTGGCATTGCTTGCACCGTGCTCATCGCAGTGCGTCTTGTACTCACCAGCCAACCACAAGTCCGCTTGCGCTACACGGTCCGCCAAAATGCGTGGCGGCTTGGCGCCGTCCGCGTAGTGGGCGCGCAGGGAGCTGTTCTGGGTGCCCATAACCTTGGTTAGGCTGCGCCGGATCGCCACAGGTGGCAAGTCAATCGGAGGGTCGCGTACCTGGGCGGCCCACCACCCCGTCAGCTGCACTGCCCGAGTCAAGCCAAGCCCCCAATGTGCCATCTGCACATCCTTGGGGTTGTGCGTCCCTCCAGGGAAAGGGCATGGCACACTAGGCTTGCCCACAGTCCAATATCCTGCATAGGAAAGGAAACATGCCGCTCATCACCACATGGCTTGTTTTCATGCAAAGGAATCTAGTTGCAAAACTGCGAAGGAAAAGCCATGTGACATCTCTTCCTACACTAACCTCCCTTTAGCTGGGAGTGATACTTGCTGCAATATTCCATGCCTTTGTCGCGCACATCATCTGGTATTGCCGGGGAGGACCCAGATTAGCCCGCCGTTGCCGTGAAAGATGGCGCTGTGAATGCGCCCGTGTGTGGTGCACCCGCTACAAGGGCAATGGGGGTCACGCCCGTTTGCGCCAGGTTGTTGGGGTCCTGCAATACATGCGGAGCTTATTAGTGTTGCAATGGCAGTTCATCCCTCTTAATGGGACATATTGGTGGTCCAACTCTCCAATTATCCAAAATGGCAGCGTCGGCGGCGGCGGCGGCGGCACACCGGGAGGATGTTGTAAAACAAAGTGGGCCGCTGGTTCTCATCCACCTCAAAGTCGTCAGCACTTGCGTTTTTGCGCCATTGGCGAAGCATGTGGTAGGCTATGTCCGAGTCCACAACCTCCTCTCCATTTGAGTCGAGTGACAGCTGCAAAGCCGAGGGTGAATAGGCACCCACGGCTCGCGCAACGCCATTCACAGTCTTGCGAAAGCCATTCAGGTGTTGGCCTTGGGGGTCGGGGGACTCGAACAAAGCAAAGCGCACTTGCGGCTTGCTGGCCCGTTGGCCGGCACTGACGAAGGCAACCTTAGTGCGCTCCATTGCAGGCGAATAACATAGAAGGGAAACCGCGACCGTGGATCTAAAATGTTTTTCGGTTACCCTTGCGCTTTCCACCTTGAGTCCCAGCCACTTTCCTGTGTCAGCCTTGCACATATTATACATAGCCTATTATAGCCTATTATAGCCTATTATAGCCTATTATAGCCAACAGTAGCCCACCCGTCCGCTCACAGAGAGCCATCGCGCCGGCCTCGCGCCGATCACCCCCACACACCCACCCTCCACACTCACCCACCCACCCATCAGCATGTCAAGCAGCGAGGGAGCCAGCCTTGGGCAGCGCAGCCAGCAGCCGATCAGCAACCCGGCCTCCCGGGCATCCCTGCGGCCCGATTTCCCCCATATCGTGGTCAAGGGGCTCGCTCTGGAGGCCGGTGGGGGCCTGGGGGCCGCAGTCGCAGCCTTCGTTTTGTTTTGCCGGGCCAGCCTTCACCTGCCAGTGCCTGACTGTGTGCCTGTGACCTGCGTTGAGATTCGGGTGCGTGGGGACGGGCGCAGTTTTTTTTCATTCATTCATTCATTCATTCATTCATTCATTCATTCATTCATTCATTCATTCATTCATTCATTCATTCATTCATTCATTCATTCATCAGCA
>NW_005434989.1:1728-7570 GCF_000147415.1 Chlorella variabilis | reverse complement strand
CGGTTGACAGAAATGCACCAGCAGCACTCCGCCCTCACTGCTGCAACGCCCGCTCGTCTTCCTGGTTCAGCCGCCCCAGCGCGCCCGCCTCGCCGCCGCCGCCGCCGGCAGCAGCTTGCTCCACCACCATTGTGGCGTAAATGCGGTCCACTGCAGTTTGGGAGTGTGTGTGTGTGCATGGTGTGTGTGTGTGTATACACGGGTGTGCGCCTGGCCAACCCACAGGCGACATGTCCCCGACTTGGGTTGCCCGCCTCTCCCGCCTCCAGGCGGCGACCCCCCGCTCACCGTGAGACATGCTGCCGGCCTTGCCGCAGCGCAGCCACTCCTGGCACTGCTGCACCTCTCGCCGCTGCACCTCGGCCATCACCTCAGCACCGATGCGCTCCTCGGCGCCCTCTGCGTGGCGTGCCCAGCACCGCAGCGGGCAGTCACGGTTTCCCAAGTCAGCCCCAGCAACAGCGCAGTGGATGCAGCTGGGCAGCAGGCAGGGTGCTCGCGCTAGGGACGCGCAGCCGGCCCGCCAGGCATGGGGCGCGGGGCGCTTGCGCAGGCCGGCCGCGCACCGTGGCTACGCAGCAGGGCGGCGAGCTGCCGTGGCGTCTGCACCGAGCGGCCGCCGTCTGGGAACCAGCTGCAGGTGAGGCGCGGGAAGATCCTGTGCACCACCACCAGCATCTGCGGCAGCGTGCCCCCCGCCTCGTCAAAACGGCTCAGGGGCACAAACACGCCGCGCTGGCGCAGGCGGCCCAGCTTGGCCCCCGCGGGAGCGGGGTGGGCACTGTTGGCGCCGATGCGGAGCACGGCTGCATCCAAGGAGCAGAAGGGAAGGAGGGAGGCGTGGCGGGAGTGGGAGCAGCCCAGCCATGGTTGAGAAAGTAAGCAGGCAGCAGGCCAGATGAGGAGCAATGGAGGCCAGAGGGCGGCGCAGACAGAGAGGGCGGCACGGCTAGCGTGGGGCCGGAGGCAGCAGCAGCGGCTGACCTGTGGCGGCCGCCTCCAGAGGGTCGGCTGGGCCGGGGGAAGCCAGCTCCGCGCCGCAGATGTGCAGCTTGGTGCCTGCGCAGCGGGCAGGCAAATGGCAGGGCGTCACCAAGGAAAAGGTCACGGCTGTGGTGTGTCCGCAAATGGAGCTGGGACGGCACGCCGACAGCAGGGCAAGCGGCCCCTCCGCGGGTGAGAGGGCCTCACCCTGGCTGATGCAGCCCCTCCGCGCCAGCAGCGTCAGCCGCTCGTCGCCAGAGGCACGGATCCAGTACCACCCATCTGTCAGCACAAGCTGCAGCACACACAAAACCAAGCAGAAGGCAGGGGAGCGGCCGGGCACGTCAAGCAGGCACGGCACGGCAGCACAGGCTGCAAACCGCTCCTTGCTACGAAGGGAGCGCAGGCTGATGAAGCGTCCCGCTCACCGTGACTCCAGGAGCAGGCTAGCTGCCACCCCCGCCACGGCCCGCGCCGCCGGGCAAAGCGCGCCCCGCCTGCTGCGGCTGCTGCTGCACGCCGCCGCTGCCCGGAGCGGGCAGCAGCACCGCCGCCACCATGAGCACCATGGCGGCAGAGGCCACCTCATCCTGCTGCAGCAGCGCCTTGAGAAGCGGGCGATGGCCGCGGTTGAACTCCCGCTCATACCTGCGGCGGAGCGTGCGGTGGGCCCGGCGTGAGGGTAAGGCTGGTGGTGGTGGCAGTGATGGCAGTGATGCCTCTATGTGTGTCTGTGTGTGTGTGTGACGGGATGTACGCAAGTTAGTAGGCATGGGCAAGGCGGCAGCAAGCCGGCACCTGAGTTTGAGCTCATCCAGCACGACAGCGGCGGTGAGCAGCGATGCGGGCGCGCTGCTGCCGCTCCCCGCCAGCAGCAGCTGCAGGCGGGCCAGCTTCCACACCACCCAGCGGTACTGGTTCTGCACCCAGCTGGCGGTGGCATAGGCGGAGTTGGCGCCGGCAGGTGCCTCGCTGGTGGCATCTGCCACCGGCGCTGGTACAGTGGGATCGCCGCTCTTGACCGCTGGCTCTTGCAGGTCTGTGACCCTAAACTCGCTGCAAGTGGTGCTGTCCAGTGGTAGCTGCTGCTGCTGCTGCTCCTCCTGCTGCCCACCTCGCTCCACGCTCTCACACCGAGCAGCTGCCTCTGCGCCTGGCCCCGCAGGCGGTGTAGCAGCAGCAGCGCCTGCCGCGGCGGCAGCGCTTGATGCCAGCAACCGCTTAAGGATGGAACCCTGCAGATCGTGCAGCTGAACCGCAGGATGGGGCGGCGCCCCCGCCAGCTCGCCGCCGCCGCCGCCGCCGCCGCCGCCCAGCCTGCTGACGGCCGTCTTGCCGGGCGGCTTGAACTTGCGGCTGGAGCCTGCCACCGGCAACTGGAAGGCCTTGCGCTTGCCCTTCAGCAGCCCAGTGGAAGCAGCCCCGGGCGCAAGCCTGCAGCAGGCACCACGGGCAGCCAGGCAGCGGCAGAGCTTGGGCACACCTCTGGACTACTGTGCACCGGCCACCTTGCAGGCAGCAGCAGCCCGGCGGCTGAGGGGTGTGATGCGCAGCACACCTGCGGAGTGCAGCCACTTTGCCCAGCTGGGGAGCAGAGGCGGGAGTGGTGGCAGCGCCGCCAGTGGGGCCGCCGGCGGCTGCTGCTGGCAGGCCTGCAGCAGGCGTCTGTGCACCCTCTGCGGCTGGCGCTGCCGCGGCAGGCGTGTCGCTGCCTCCCAGAGACACTCGCGACCTGAGCAGCTGCTTGCGGAGAAGGGGAGTGGACTCCCCTGCCGCTGCCGCTGCCGATGTTGCCTGCTGCCCCTCATTCTCGCTTGCGTTCTCCGCGCCCCCGCCGCCAAACTGCTGCTGCGCCGCCTTCAGGCGGGCAGCCGACACATTCACAGCACCGCCACGGCCTGTGCTGAATCCAAGCACCTGCACCGCCGCAGGCTGAGCACCCTGCTGCTTCTCCTGCCTCTCCACCAGTGCCTGCCCGGCTCCTGGCTGCTCCCCCGTGGCTGCATGGCTGCCGCCATCGGCCTGCCCGCCTGCAGCCTCATCCCCCTCGCCATACTGCTGCTGCGCTGTCTTCAGGCGGGCTGCTGAGACCTTAACGGCTCCGCCCCGGCCTGTGCTGAATCCGAGCACCTGCGCCGCCACAGGCTGAGCACCCTGCTGCTTCTCCTGCCCCTCAACAACAAGCAGTGCCTGCCCGACTCCTGGCTGCTCGATCTCCACTCCTGGCTGCTCCCCTTCGGCTGCATGACTGCCACCATCGGCCTCCCCACCTGCAGCCTCATCCCCGCCGCCATACTGCTGCTGCGCCGCCTTCAGGCGGGCTGCCGACACGTTAACGGCGCCGCCCCGGCCTGTGCTGAACCCGAGCACTTGCACCTGCTCTTCTAGGTGTGCATCGGCTGGCCGCTGCTGGTTTGTGCATGCCGCTCCCTGCTGCGCCTCGTGTCCTTGGCTGCCAGCATCGGCATTCTGTCCTGCTGCGACATTGTCGCCTCCGTACTGCTGCTGTGCCGCTTTCAAATGGGCCGCGACACCTTGACAGCCCCCCCGCGGCCAGTAGTGAACCCAAGCACATGTACTTGCTGCAGCCGAGGAGGCTCGGGCGCTGCTTCCGGCTGGTGCTGCTGTGGCGGCGGTGGCGGCTGGTGCTGCTGTGGCGGCGGTGGCGGCGGCTGCTGCTCAGCGGCGCCGGATGCTGCCGCTCCTGTCTCTGCCACGACCTTGGTGGCGACTTGCCCTGCTCCTGCAATCACTGCTTGGTGGCGGGGGAAGGCAGATCTGCCGCCTGCTGCTCCTCCTCACTCTCGCCACCCTTCTCCCTGCCTCGCTTGCTGCCGGATAGCGGCGCTGTTTCTCCAGCCATTGGCTCTGCCTCTGCCATGGGCGTGTCTTCTGCTTCACCCACAGCAGCGCCTGCCTCCCCTGCCGGCTGTGCCGCCTGCTGCTGCTCCGGCGGCGCCTGTGGCTGGTGCTCCTGCTGCTGTGGTGGGTCGTGGCCCCCCGGCTGCTGCAGCTGCCGCTGAAGCGGGCACTGCCTGTCCCTCAGCGCCGCAGCCTCTGCCGCCTGCAGCTGCCGGGCCTGGAATGCTCCAGCAATGTGGACAACGGCAGTATCTGGAGTTGCACATCGACTCTCTTGAGCAAATGCCTGAATGTTTAGCTTAGATGTTCATCAAACCCGAAGCAGTGCCACATGGAGTCCAGCTGGTGCCGAGCTGGTCACTGGCTCCGCCCTTGGGGATTTACGGCGTTCGGCAGCCGACTACCATTGTCATCATTTCAACCCTGAACCTCTGCTGCGCAGGGGGCACACTCTCCAGCCGTGCAGGCTGGAGGGCTGCCGAGCTTTGCGTCCCGGCCATGCTCGCTCGCCCCGCAACCCCCACAGAGTTTGAAAGCGAGGCCGCCAAGCGCGAGTACTGGTTGCGGCGATGCGGAGAGTCGCTAGCTGCATATGACGCTGCTTTTGCGCGCCTCGCCAAGATAGATGCGAAAAAGAAGGCGGACGCGGACGCGCAGCGCGCTGCGGAGGAGCAGAAGGCCCGCCTAGCAGCCTTCCAGGAGGCGCAACGCGCCGCGGCGAGAGTGGCCCGAAGGCCGCCGCCCGGTGAGTTGATGTGGGGCCCGCCGTGGATTGATTGTTGTAGTGGCACCGCCCGTACTCACTGTCCGCATTCATTGGCGTGTTTAGCATGGGCTTGCTCCAACGTGCATTCAAGGCACATCTGAACTGCTCACCGCTGGCCACCTGCCACCCCGCCTGCAGCCGTCGACGAGCGCAAGAAGAAGCAGTGACGCGGGCTAGCCATGGGGATCCAGTCACCTCCATTGCGCGTTTCTCTTGCACAAAGCTTCCCCTGTCCGTCCCTTTGCTGTCCATCCCTTTGGTTGCATGCCGCACTCTCACACTTTGTGAGTGCTGCGCCAATCCGCCGCTGCATTTGTTCTACAAGAGTGTTGCCGCTGTTCATGTCCTGATTTCATTTTTGCATCTGGGATGCCTTTAGAATGTGAATCCACCCAGTGATGCCAGCCATCAGCAGGGCGCTGCGAAGGGGCTCATGCCGCCTGTCATCAGCTGGCGTGCCATGGATGGCTACCACTGCAGCTCAAGTGCACCCAGCGAGCCAGCTGAGGAGACTCCTGCTGCATACTCCTGCTGGCCAGGATCTTCAGGCTGCTGCGACTGGGAGGATTGGAGTGCCGTCTGACTCTGCGCCGCCCTCGTAAAGACGCCAGGGCCCGGGCGGAGGGTCCACACTGCAAACTACTTGGGGCTGGGACTGAAGCTGCTGTCACCCGCTGCTGGTTCTTCGCGGCAGAGCTGGGAGCTGCGGCCGCTGGGGAGCACCTTCTGCCTGCCTACCGCTCCACACCAGCGGAGTCAGGTCCTTGGGCTGCAGCGGGCAGTCTGTCGATGAGCCTGACCAAGGTGGGTGTGGCTGGCGGTGGGGAGGTGGCGCGGTTAGTTTCCATCTGTGGCTGGCTGGCTGCCCCTCCAAGGTCGCCTTCAAGCGCTGCCCCGCCTGCTGGGCATGCCCCCCTTTCCACCTGGATGGGGCTCAGATTTGCTGCCCTACTCACAAAGTAGAAGTTATAGTGTGGTTTTACTTTCAAGTGGGCCCAGGATGGAAGAAGTCGCCCAAGCTCATGCTGACATTATGGCAGAACTGGTTGGGCTCTTGCCTGATGGCCCGCGGGTGGATATCATTCTGCAGCATTTCAATGGCTTGGCTGTTGATGGTGCAGCCGCAGCACTGCGGGTGGCAGAGCTGGAGGAGCTTCTGGAGGCCAGGAGCTTCTGGAAGCTCGCAGCCGCTGTCTCCAAGTGGTGCAGCAGGCTGCTCAGCGGGCTGCT
>NW_005434989.1:0-1127 GCF_000147415.1 Chlorella variabilis | reverse complement strand
CCACGGCGGCCTTGAATGGCACCGAGGCGCCACCGCCGTTTTTCTGCTCTCACCTACGTCTCACCTCGGTTACAAACAGGTATGCCTGTGTTGCACATGGTTCACGAGCCGCACCTAGTTGTCCCTAATCACCGCTGCAATTCGCTGGCGCAGCTGTGCTACCACCTGCGGATTGGCTGCCGCCCACGCCGCCACACCCGCCGTCGCAGCCTCTGTCGCAGCGCAGCTGCCGCTGCCGCCGCCGCCGCCGCGTGCCCTGCCGCGGCTGGCCGCCAGCGTCGCGCCGGGCTTGTGGCGCTGAATGGCGCAGCACTCGTCGCCGCCAGCGTTCCACAACCGCACTTCGGCATTTGCCCTGTCCAGCCACACATTGCTGCAGGTCCGGAAGCAAATTCATGAGGGTGAGCGGCGATGCAGGGTCGCTGCACAGCACATGGCACTGACAGCGTGGATTGCAGGTACGCCATGCCATCCCATCCGCTCACCTGAGCGTGAAGATGCTGCCTGGATCGCTCGCAGGGTCCAGCCAGTCCACCTCAGCAGGCCGCGCCACCAGCTGCACCGCCAGCAGCCAGGGAGGGTGCTGCGGCAAGCCTGGCAGGCTCGTCGCCTCCTGCTGCTGCTGCTGCTGCTGCTGCTGCTGCTGCCACTGCTGTTGCTGCGGTGCCTGCTGAGGACCACCAGCCGCCTCCGTTGGCCCTGCTTGCAGCGGGCCAGCCTCGCCGGCCAGGACAGCAGCAAAGGCTGCGCGCACCAGCGCTGCCGCCGCCGTCGTCGCCTCCTCATCTGTATCCTCGGCCACAGCAGATGTGGCTGGACTTGCTGGGGCTGGTGCCGGGGCTGGTGGGGCGGAGTGTGGAGGCTGCATGCAGCCTGCGTGGCCTGCAACCGGCACTAATGGCAGCGCTGGGTACCGCTGTTGCTGCTGCTCCTGCTGCTGCTGCTGCTCCTGGGCCACTGTGTGGTCAGCAAAGAACAGCCATTGGCAGGTGTTTCCACGCCGATCTGCACACGAGGGGCAGGGCAAACACCGTGGCTCAGTCTGGCGCAGTACAGGGGGCAGCAGCACTGCAGGCAGTGGCATGCTAGCAGGCATGCTGGAAAGCAGGCACGCAAGACCGAGATGC
>NW_005434990.1:5886-7615 GCF_000147415.1 Chlorella variabilis | reverse complement strand
CGCCAGCACTGCACCATGCATACCACCACCAACCGTCACTACCTCCCCCGTACCGCCAGCAGGCGAGTGAGGGAATTGGATAGGCTGTCCTGCCTGTTGAAGGTGGGACGACGCGAACTGGAAACCGCATGGACGGATGGTAGCCACACACAGAAAGCGTTGCTGGCCGCCTTGCGCGAAAGGATGGAGGCGGAAGTTAGCAGGGGGACTGATCATAGTGCGAGCGACGAGCCCCGCTCCACAAAGCGCGGCAGCACGCTATGCTCGGCGACACCTCGAGATGTCGACACAGCCTTGCAGGAGCTGCAAGGCCACCTAGATGCTACTGCTCGCGCCAGGTCTGCCAGTCCACCAAAGGATCCGCGACTAGTCGCCACTGCGGGTGCGCCCAACGGGGAACTCAACACAGTGTTGGCAGGAGTCGAGGCGAGCCTCAGCGCGTTGCGACAGGAACGGAGAGGCATCCTACGCACTGATCAGCTAAAGGCATGGGGCAAGGCTGTCAGTGCGTGGCAAAAGAAGTATGCACGACAGCCGAGATGGCGGCACAAGGATATTGCCGCCTGCAACACAGGAGCCCCCCGGGGCATAGAGGTGCTCCGCGACCCGACCACTGGGACCCTCACCGCAGAACCGACGGAGTTGTTGCGCATCCTGCGGGAGCAAAGGCAGAAAACAGCCGCGGCACCGACGTCAGAAAAGACAGGGTCCTACACCACTGCAGTACCAACCCAAGGGGAACGGGGCTACCCTTGGGAGACACCCAATGCCACGGACAGGTTCACATTGTGCACTAAGGTAGCGCCCGGCTGCCAGAGGGAAGACCTACTGCCCAGAATAAAAGACTTTGGCCTTTTCGAGGGCATTATAAAGCGGGCAGCTAATAAAAAAGCAGCGGGGCCAGATGAGGTGCCAAATGAGATGCTCAAATTCCTGCCCACACAACTGCACCACAGCATGCATCACATGTTTGTCACAATGTGGCTCACAGGAGCAACGCCCAGCCCTTGGAAACACAGTCATACCATCATGTTGTACAAAAAAGGGGACCCCACCAACCCGGCCAACTACCGACCGATCGGCCTGGCCCGCACGGTGTACAAGCTATGGACCGCGCTGCTGACTGCGGTGATGTCCGACTATGCCGCACAACACGCCATCATCAGTGATTCCCAGCACGGCTTCGTAAAAAGGTAAAGGTAAAGGTAAAAGGTAAAGGTAAAGGTAAAGGTGGGGAAGAGCCTCCACAGGCTTAACTTCCCGGTTTTAACGTCTAGCTTTAGACCATTATTTGATCTGCCCGACGCGCCAAGTGCAGTACCCCCCACTAGTAGTGAATGGGTCCCGGGGGGGCCTGTGCCGAAGCCTTGGCGATTCTAATAGGCGTTCCCGAAGGAATTGGCTTGGATTGGCGCTGAGCCGGTCAGCTATGCCGCGTTTGTCCTCACAAAGTTTCGACATGGGAGGAATCGAACCTGTGCCCTCTCGGAGGGTTTAGACACTAGCTCCAGCGCCTTCAAAGAAGGCCTTTCTTAGCCGCGGTAAAGGTAAAGGCTTCGTAGCTGGCCGTAGCACCCACTTGCAACTCTTCAGCGTGCTGAATGCCTTGGAAGACGCCCGGCACTTCGGGCGTGACATATACCTTATGTACGTCGACTTCAGTTCCGCGTTCGACACGGTGGACCACGACAAGCTGCTGCAGCTCATGTGGGATATGGGCTTCCCCCAC
>NW_005434990.1:0-1275 GCF_000147415.1 Chlorella variabilis | reverse complement strand
CCGCGGAGGGCTTGGCACTTGTGCCACGCTGCCACCAGCCGGCGCTTCAGGCGGTTGCGGCAGCGTCCCACCTCCCGCCGCAGGGCTGCGTCCTGCTGCTCAGGGCCGATGCCACGTTGCTGCGCAACAGCTGCCTGCTGCACCGCATTGCGTTGCGCCCTTCTTGCGTCGCGGATGCCGTACTGCCGTTGTAGGCTGCGGGGGAGGGAGTGTGGTCGCTGGGCGCCGCCGTTGCTGCTGCGCTGCCGCATGCCTGCGCCATCCAGGGTCTCCACCATGAGCTCAGCAAATGCCGCTGCCAGCTGCTCCAGGGCTGCAGGGCTGGCCGCTGACTCCGCTGCCGCTGCCAGGGCATCCAGCTGCCTCTGCGTGCCTGCGAGGAGCGCCACGGCTGCTGCCAGCTGCTCAGCTGTCCCCAGCTCGAATTGGCGCTGCTGCGGGGGTGCGGAGGTGTGCTCCTGCTGCTCCGTGCTGTCCCGCTGTACCGCCGGGGGTGCTGCTAGCTCCAGCAGGAGCGTTGCGTGGTCGGAGTGCTGCGCTGCCAGGCCCCAGCTGTCCACCGCCATGGTGGGCAGCCGCGGCAGGAGGCTGGCGCTGGCCAGCCAGTAGTCAACCACCGCCCTGCCGGTGCCGCGGCTGCCGAAGCTGGTGGCGTCGCCGCTGGTGGTGCCCGGCACTCTGCCGTTGCAGATGCGGGCCGCGCTGCTTTGGCAGAGGCTGAGCAGCTGCCTGCCATGGGAGTTGGGGGCCGCCGTGTCGCTGCTGCGGCGGGCAGGGCAGCCCGCGTCTTCGTCGCCGTCTGGCCAGTCAGGGAGGGAGGCGGTGCGCCCGTTGGCATCCATGGCGTGCAGCGCTGCGCCAGCTGCCTCCGCCTCCGCCAGCACATCCGCGTGCCGCAGGAACCAGGCCTGCACATCCTCGGGGCAGCCGGGGCTGCCCTGGGGCGGCAGGTAGGCGGTGCCCAGGAAGAGCGGCAGCCCGCCAGGCAGCGCGCCCTGCACCCGCACCCACAGCCGGCCGTCAGCCGCGTCGCTCCGCCACAGCGCTGCCGCCACCTTCCAGCTGTCCGCCAGCAGGATAGCTACGCCGCCGTACCCATCTGGCCGGGCTGCTACAAACACCCTGCTGTATCCTGGCAGCCGCGGCAGCGCCTCGCCCGGCTGCAAGTGGATCTCTGCTAGCAGGAGCGCCGCCGGCTGCTGAGGGCGCTGTGCCAGCGCCCACATGATCGGGCCAGCGCGGCCCTGGCAATTCTGGAATGCCAGCAGCGCGCGG
>NW_005434991.1:6206-7636 GCF_000147415.1 Chlorella variabilis | reverse complement strand
GAAGTACTCCCTGCGCGTGCTCCCACCGCTGCCGCCACCGTGCAACAGCTCTTCAACCCGCGGGATCGGGTGGAGACCATTGGCGACAATGCCTGGCACCTTCGAGTGGAGGTTGTGCCGGAGGACCAGGAGGACCTGGAGCAGCAGGGCGTGCTGCACGTGCACTGCCTCCAGGTCGCAGAGGAGCCAAACAACGTGCGTCACTTAATCGCTGTGCCGCCTGCAGGGCTGCCATTGTGTGGTACCAAGTTGGATGCGGATGCTTGCAACACCCTGCCTCGCACTAACCCGCCATGCATTATTCCCTGGGACCCTCCCTTGCAGCAGCGCCCCTTTGCCTTCTCCGACCCTTTTATCATGCGCCTGGGCCCAGAGGAGACGGTGGGGGAGCTGAGGCAACGCGTGCAAGAGAAGCTGGGGGTGCCAGACGAGGAGTTTGCGCCCAGCTGGAAGCCGGTGCTGTGCACGTGAGTGCGCGCTGCCGACAACAGTCAGTGAGGCGGCCTTGTTCCTGTTATGTTGCTGATGCTGTGCCTGCCGCTGGCCAGGCGTGGTTTTGATTGAAGGCTGATGGCGAGAGTCTGTTTCTGACTGCAGGTTTGGTGGTGCCGAGTTGCTGGCTGATGATGTCGTGGTTGCCAGCAGGCTGGACAGCCAGAAGCTGTACGGCCACCAAGAGCGCAACTGCATCGGGTTTGTGCGGGAGAACAAGAACCCACGCCGCACGCACGCACACCTCAACAGCAGGCTGGCGGCCTGGCAAGGCCAGGAAAAGCAGTTGCGCATCAGGAGCTGATGTCACCAGTACATGCTCGCCCTGGTGCCAGCGTTGTAATCTGCATCTCTCCTAGAAGCCAGCTGGTGAATGAGTGGTGATTGATTGCTGCGGTTCTGGCTCAAGGTGGCTTGGGGTGTCCAAAAACAAAAACAGGAAAGAATAAGGTAGATAGCATTGGCAATATATGTTACACATTATGTTTGGAACCGCTCAAGACCAACTGTGCACATCAAGCCACACCCTGTGCGTGTTCCTCCCCAGTTAGCATGGGTGCGCTGTATTCGTTGCTGCTTCATTCATTAAATCATGAATTCGGTAAGTGGTACAACTCATGGTGGAACCTCCCCGGCCTTCAACCGCAGACCATATGCGATGAGGTTGCCAAAGACGACATCTGCCAGCGCTGAGAACTGCCGGCCCGGAGCGGTGCCGTAGAAAAATTTGGGCCTCTCCTGCAGGACACAACTGCGAGGTGGCTTGGGGACCGAGTGGATGCAGGGCGCAACCAGACCAGGGCAGTGCCTCTGAGCTTCGAAAAAGTGCAGCACAACACACAATTACCCGCTGTAGCGCCGCTTGGTGGCGCTCCAAAGCATCCTTGGGCATTGTCCTGCAACCCAACAGCCAGACCCCTCTTCATAAAATCCCTCCC
>NW_005434991.1:3249-6156 GCF_000147415.1 Chlorella variabilis | reverse complement strand
CTTAAAACACACGGCGCTGCGACGCAACTCACCGCAGGTACTCATATGCCGCTGGCAGGTCTGGAACAGAAACCGTTGCAAACCCAACATCCGCAGATTGATACCACTTCTGCTGTTTGAACTGACAGTCAGGACTCTCCAGCCAGCTGGCCTCCGTAATGTTGAGGAACACCGCCATGGAGGCCCAATCAACCTCGCCACGGTGGAAAGGCATCTCATGCCACGGCGGCCCAATGAACTGCAGAACACAGCGGAAAGCATGAAGCACGCATTGGTCAGTGGCGGCGAGAATCATCCCCAACCCTCATGTCTCTGAAACATGCAATCAAGCGTAGTGCCGCGCACCACAGGGATGCAGCCGGACAGAATGGTCTCCGTCAGGCGGTTGCTGCGGCGGTGTCGCCCGGGGGAAGCAGACAAAAGACAGATTTCCGCATCTCCAGCTGTACTTCTGAGTACGACTTGGAAACCTTGACAGGAAGGTTTGTGCATAAGACCTGCAACACACAAGGACAAATATTGGATTTAATGACAACGATGGTACCACGCGAGGAAGGCGCTGGTTCCTAACCTGGACGTCGGGTGCAGTGTTGTTGAAAGCGACAGCTGCGGAATATCGCATGAATTTGCCACAATTGTTGTTTCTTCTTATGCATGAGGCAGTCATGAAAAGAAATGTCGGTCTCTGAGATCCCACAATGGGAGCTGCCAAATCCACGTTGGCCACTGCAGGGAGGGTGAGGGTATTGGCATTCAAGCACAGCAACATATCTGGCTCGTGTCGTTGAGGCAGCCCTTGGGATCCGCAAGATCTCCGTGCATCAGATGCAGTACACCCACCCTCACCACCACATGTCTCTCACCTGTGCAGTAAGGCAAAATTTGTGTCTCGCGCAGCTGTATCTTTGCCCTGTTGCGGCAACATTCTGATTTCTCGCGAATCAAAAAGTAAGACAGCAACAGGTCACTGCACAATCTTGCAAATGGGGCCCCAGCCCTGGGGTCCTTATTGGGGATGTAGAAGATGTATCCACGCCCTTGGCGCCTCTGCAGTGGGCATCGACATCTACAGCATAGTAAGGAGTAAGGGTTTCTGGGTGCGTGGGAGCGCTTGCAACTGATCAACGAACCTGAAAGTGCTCAGAGGTTGCAATGTGCTTGAGCGCTTGATTGTACACTCGTTGAACATCAATTTCACTCTGATGGTAACCCGGCAAGTCGCGCTTCCTGATAGCTCTCTGGATAATCCACCACTGCACAAAGAGAGCAGGAGAACAAGCAGTCCAGCACGCTCCAACTCGATTTAAATGAGGTGTGCTCAGGTTCCCCAGCAGCACCAACAAGTCGCCCTGGGCATAATGAGCTGACCTGCTGATAGCAGTATGTGTCCACCCAGACCAGGCACGCCTCGTCAATGTTGTCAGTCAGCACGCCGCTGGCATTTCTGAGCGCCTGTGTCAGCCAGTACTGCCCAGCATACTGGTAGTGCATGTGCTGCATCGACTCCATGCGCTGCAAGCTCCATGGCAGCTCCCCCGGCTCAGCAAGAGGCCACACCTGCAGGTGAATGCATGGAAACAACAACTGAGCTGGTGTGGCAGGCTCCATTACAACCCACGACAGATGAACAGCCCATCTCAGCCTCACAGTTGCACTATACCAACCTTTGGGTCATTGATGTCACACTGAGGTATTCCCAGCGCAGGGGCCACATCTGCAGAGAGATCGAGGATGTAAATCTTGCAGTCGCGCACCGCATGCCAGGGTGGCGGCAATGGGGCCTGCAAAACGTTGATCCGAAGAAGCATATGTATAAGCATTTCTGTGGTTATTCTTGGCTGTGCATGAGTTGACTTTGAGCAGCAAAAACAGACATGGATACAAAGCGTACAAGTGAACCACCCGGCCTACCTGCGTTACTGCCTGCCCCTGACAGATGGCGGGAGTCACATGCTGGCTAGGCGCGGATGGCAGAGTGCCCGTGTAGAGACCCCAAACCAGAAACAGCCCTGCGAATGGTCAGGCAAAGTGCTCGATAGGGCAGGGCCACGCCACGCCGCTGGCGGCAGGTGGGCGGCGGTTGGCACCAACTGGACTCAAATAGCGGCCGCGATCGAAAATAGCGGCCGCGACCCTCGCAATGCAGCTCGCCCCAGCTAACACCGTGACCAGTGACAGTGTGGCGGAACCGACCTGAAGTGAGGAGCAAGGCCTTGTGTGGCCGCCTGAGGCCTGTGCGTTGTCCTCGTTGCTGAAGGGCATCCATCTAGGCAAACGGACAAACTCCCGCGCGGATTTGCATTTCTGCGCGGTTTGTGGCGCGTTTTGTGCGCAGCAGTTTGTTTGCCAAAATCAAGAGGACACCCAGAGAGCATGGTAGTTGTAAAAGTAGAGGGATTTTACACTTCCTTCTGACGGGGAAAACTCTGCAGTACAGTTTGGTCTGAGCGTCGCAGACGGGAGGAGATTACACTGCATTAGTAATCTCCACTGCAATCCGGGCATGTCTCTCGTCCGTCTGGTAAAAGGTGGCAACCGTCCTGGTATCGTTGCATTGTCATAAATGAAACAGGGAAAGCAAAACAAATGCCTCAGGTCATGCTGTGTACTCCCCGGCCTTCAACCGCAGACCGTATGCGATGAGGTTGCCAAAGACGACATCTGCCAGCGCTGAGAACTGCCGGCCCGGAGCGGTGCCGTAGAAAAAATTGGGCCTCTCCTGCAGGACACAACTGCGAGGTGGCTTGGGGACCGAGTGGATGCAGGGCGCAACCAGACCAGGGCAGTGCCTCTGAGCTTCGAAAAAGTGCAGCACAACACACAATTACCCGCTGTAGCGCCGCTTGGTGGCGCTCCAAAGCATCCTTGGGCATTGTCCTGCAACCCAACAGCCAGACCCCTCTTCAT
>NW_005434991.1:0-2434 GCF_000147415.1 Chlorella variabilis | reverse complement strand
AACATCCGCAGATTGATACCACTTCTGCTGTTTGAACTGACAGTCAGGACTCTCCAGCCAGCTGGCCTCCGTAATGTTGAGGAACACCGCCATGGAGGCCCAATCAACCTCGCCACGGTGGAAAGGCATCTCATGCCACGGCGGCCCAATGAACTGCAGAACACAGCGGAAAGCATGAAGCACGCATTGGTCAGTGGCGGCGAGAATCATCCCCAACCCTCATGTCTCTGAAACATGCAATCAAGCGTAGTGCCGCGCACCACAGGGATGCAGCCGGACAGAATGGTCTCCGTCAGGCGGTTGCTGCTGGCGGTGTCGCCCGGGGGAAGCAGACAAAAGACAGATTTCCGCATCTCCAGCTGTACTTCTGAGTACGACTTGGAAACCTTGACAGGAAGGTTTGTGCATAAGACCTGCAACACACAAGGACAAATATTGGATTTAATGACAACGATGGTACCACGCGAGGAAGGCGCTGGTTCCTAAC
Organism: Chlorella variabilis; assembly: GCF_000147415.1. Classification (NCBI taxonomy): domain Eukaryota; kingdom Viridiplantae; phylum Chlorophyta; class Trebouxiophyceae; order Chlorellales; family Chlorellaceae; genus Chlorella; species Chlorella variabilis. The sequence goes on along the minus strand of NW_005434991.1, from coordinate 1,947 downwards.
CTGGACGTCGGGTGCAGTGTTGTTGAAAGCGACAGCTGCGGAATATCGCATGAATTTGCCACAATTGTTGTTTCTTCTTATGCATGAGGCAGTCATGTAAAGAAATGTTGGTCTCTGAGATCCCACAATGGGAGCTGCCAAATCCCCCACATCGGCCACTGCAGGCACGATTCAAAACTAAGGACCAGGTGGGCGAAAGGTTGCGGGGACAAGACCAGGCTGCCTTTTAAATAGTCTGATGCATACATGCAAAACAAATTGAAACCAGGTTGGAATTGCCTAGCACGGCATCCCTCATTCTGGCCAGGCAGCACATCCGCCTTCCTGCAAAGGTACATGCAATGTTCTTGCCTGTACAATAGGGCACTATTTGTGTCTCCCGCAGAGCTAGTTTTGGCCGCTTGGTGTGGCAGGTTTCTGACTTTTCTGGGATGAGGGTGTGAGAGTGCACCATTGTGCTGCACAGTTTTCTAAATGGCGCGCCCGGTTTTGCATCTCGTATGGGTACTTGAAAGACGTAATCGCGCCCCTGATGTTTCTGCACCGCAAAAAAACGCATGGAATGGATGCATCATCTTGTCACCAACACGTCCAGCTGGTTATGGACTTGTTCGACTGTGCACCTGAAACTGCTCAGAGGTGGTGGCATAATCAAGTGCTTGGGCGTAAATGTTGGATACGTGGCTTTCGTTATGAGTATAACCCTTGAGCCAATCCGATCGAAACTTAATGGCTTTCTGGATCCACCACCACTGCACAAGCGAGCGGGAAAAGCAACACGGTTCACTATGGACCTCCAAACGTGAGGGCACAGGGTGTGCTTTCCCAGCAGCACCAACAAGTCGCCCTGGGCATAATGAGCTGACCTGCTGATAGCAGTATGTGTCCACCCAGACCAGGCACGCCTCGTCAATGTTGTCAGTCAGCACGCCGCTGGCATTTCTGAGCGCCTGTGTCAGCCAGTACTGCCCAGCATACTGGTAGTGCATGTGCTGCATCGACTCCATGCGCTGCAAGCTCCATGGCAGCTCCCCCGGCTCAGCAAGAGGCCACACCTGCAGGTGAATGCATGGAAACAACAACTGAGCTGGTGTGGCAGGCTCCATTACAACCCACGACAGATGAACAGCCCATCTCAGCCTCACAGTTGCACTATACCAACCTTTGGGTCATTGATGTCACACTGAGGTATTCCCAGCGCAGGGGCCACATCTGCAGAGAGATCGAGGATGTAAATCTTGCAGTCGCGCACCGCATGCCAGGGTGGCGGCAATGGGGCCTGCAAAACGTTGATCCGAAGAAGCATATGTATAAGCATTTCTGTGGTTATTCTTGGCTGTGCATGAGTTGACTTTGAGCAGCAAAAACAGACATGGATACAAAGCATACAAGTGAACCACCCGGCCTACCTGCGTTACTGCCTGCCCCTGACAGATGGCGGGAGTCACATGCTGGCTAGGCGCGGATGGCAGAGTGCCCGTGTAGAGACCCCAAACCAGAAACAGCCCTGCGAATGGTCAGGCAAAGTGCTCGATAGGGCAGGGCCACGCCACGCCGCTGGCGGCAGGTGGGCGGCGGTTGGCACCAACTGGACTCAAATAGCGGCCGCGATCGAAAATAGCGGCCGCGACCCTCGCAATGCAGCTCGCCCCAGCTAACACCGTGACCAGTGACAGTGTGGCGGAACCGACCTGAAGTGAGGAGCAAGGCCTTGTGTGGCCGCCTGAGGCCTGTGCGTTGTCCTCGTTGCTGAAGGGCATCCATCTAGGCAAACGGACAAACTCCCGCGCGGATTTGCATTTCTGCGCGGTTTGTGGCGCGTTTTGTGCGCAGCAGTTTGTTTGCCAAAATCAAGAGGACACCCAGAGAGCATGGTAGTTGTAAAAGTAGAGGGATTTTACACTTCCTTCTGACGGGGAAAACTCTGCAGTACAGTTTGGTCTGAGC
>NW_005434992.1:0-7482 GCF_000147415.1 Chlorella variabilis | reverse complement strand
AGTGCGCGGCGTGAGGGAGGGAAGGAGGGATAGATGGAGAGGAGGGCAGCGCCACCTTGGCCGTGCCGCACCCCCCGTGCTTGCTGCGATGCATCCGGTTGCTGCCTGATGCAGAGCACTCTCCAGTTGGTCTGGCGGCAGCATTGCACCCCTTGTATCACTCACATGTGTGTACAGCTTCTCCACACCGCTGAAGCCAGTCGCCCGCTCGTGGTGCTCCTTGATCACTCGGGGCAGCTCCTCGAGCGGCACCACGGGGCACCACCGCCACTCTCCGCTGCGCTTGACGCAGCGGCACAGGATGTCCTGACCGCCAGCGCCCTTCAGCACCTGGAAGAACTGCAGCACCTTCTTGCTGTAGTTCTTGGTGCCGCCCTGCACTGCCGCCCCCCCTCCCGCACCCCGCCGCCGCCGGCCTGAGGGCGCCTGCTGGTCGCCCTGCTTGATCCGGATGATGCCCTCTACATCTGACTTAGTGAGAAACACATTCTTGGCGCCGTTTTGGCGCCGTTCTAAGGCATAAAGGATGACAGGTTGGTTCATAATTTTAAATTTGCGGCAGCTGCGGGGTGCGGGAGGGGAGAAATAGAAGCCTTAGAGACTTTGAAAGGCGAAGGAAAGGGAGGGATCGCGGGAGAGAGCGTGCCTGATGAGCCAGACGAATCGGGGGAGGTGCCACATCAGCGGGCAACAGATGCATCATGGGGGCGGTCGGGACCTGTTTCTCTCGGGTACCCCGCTTGCCGCGCCTGCCGGGTGCCGGAACGCGCGATTTCGGGCTGGAGGGCACCCAAGCGGTCGTACATGCCGCGCGATCTACCCTCCCGCCGTCCGTCAGCCTCCGCATGCCTCTCTGCTGCCGCTGCATGTCATTATACTGCTGCAGGCGCGGTTTCCGCGGCGGGTGGGGGCGAATACAACGAGATAGGCGTGTTCGCCTGCCGCATGTCCGCATGGGCCCCTCCCGCCCCAACCGCCCGCCCTGCAGCGCCTCTTTCATCCATTGTTCGATAGAATCCACCAATGCACGTGTCATTAAGCCATTTCAGGCCGGCCGCAGGCCCGCAGCAGCGACTTGGAGCCCCGCGTCCGGTGCCCCCGAATCGGGGGCTTTGGCTACCGCTCTGGGCGGCCCAGCACGCTCTAAACGGCTCCACAGGATGGAATATAAGGCCGCCGCTGCGCCCCGCGGCAGTCACCCAAAGGGCGGCAGTGGCCGCTGCTGCTGCCAAGCTGCCCTGCCCGCAGGGGCAGCTGCGCAGCGCCAGGACGACGACCTGATTCCCAGGAGCTGGGGAAGTCATCCAGGGAACAGTATGATGGGGAGGGTCTTGATCATGACCAGGGCGAGCAGCAGCGCACATGGCGCGGCCGCCACAGCGCCGACGGCGGCAGGCTGCCACTTGCGGCCCGCAGGGCATGGCTGTCAGCAGCGTTGCTGCTGCCGTACTGCGGTCGCGGGCTGAAGGCGAGGGCAGCAGGAAGTGCAAGCCAGGTGCGCAGGGTGCAGGGGGATGTGTAATCTGCGTGAGCTGGCCCACCACCCTCCCATATTCTTTGATCTCCCCCCCCCTTAAATACCCACCCCACCCTAAATGAGCTACTTCCGCCCATCCCCAAATTTTCTGTCGTGAGTTCACGACAATCCCAAACGAAATTGGTAAAAGGGTTGGACCACTTAAATCAGATGCGACTAATCAAATGCGCATGCGCTGCAATGCTAGGGCACGCCAGGCCAGCCAGTACCGCAAGCGGGCCGACACGCCTCGGCCACAGGGCTGGCACTTTGTTGGTGGACCAGGGGGGGGGGCGGGGGGTGATGTTGAGCTGGGTCTGCTGGCTGTTTTGCCTGTGGAGCCACCATACGCCTGGCATTTTCACGGCTGCCCCCCGGCGCGCCGCTTCGCCAGTGGCGCTGCTCCTCTGCAGCCACGACCGGATCCAGCAGCCCCACCTCCTCGTCTAATGTCATGCACATGGCAACCATGCAAGAACCCGCCCGGTGGAAGGGATAGCAAGAGCAACAGCACACGAGGGCTGCTCCCTCTGCTCTGCGCTGGCAACAGCATCGCCATCAGCCTGCGGCGGAAGGGGCAGCATCACTCACCAGCAGCAGCGAGTTCCAGCTTCATCTGCCCCTCAGCTGCATGCTCCTGCCACGCTCGCTGCGCCGATTTCGATCAGGGCACGGCATGGCCACCACAGCCCTGCCCGCCAAGCTGCTGGCTGCTGCCCCCCGTGCCGTGCATCCATGGCGGCTGCCACAGCCACGCCAGCAGAGGGACGCCCAACCACGAGGCTTCAACTGCAGCGCCTGACAGCAGCTCAGCAGCAGCCTTGGCCTATCTGCCGTGAGTTGCTGAACACCGCCGCCACTGCCGCCGGCGCCGAACGGCAGGGGCATGGGAAGTTCTGGGTCTTGGCCGGGCACAGCTGAAGGCTCCTAGTCGCACTGATGCGGGACCGCCTGGCCGGTACTGCAGGTATGCGACCGACTGGCTGGCTGCCGAGAAGCTGCGGGACGAGGAGTGGTGGCAGCAGACGCTGGCGCCGCTGCGCAGGCTGGAGGCCGCTGCCAGCCTGGCGGCGGGTGCTGCCACCGGCGGGGATGGCAGCCCAGACAGCGGCAAGGGGCTGGGGCCCCGGGCTGCCGCCGCGGCCAGGCGACGGCAGGCGGCGGCAGAGGCGGCGGGGCAGAGCGCGGCGCGGCTGGCGGCGGAGCGCGAGGATGCGGAGCTGGAGGAGCGAGCGGCGCAGGTGGGCTGAGCGCGCTGTCTGCCTGTCTGCCTGTCTGGCTGCTGTGCCTGAGCCACAGCCATGCGCTCGCCCGGCCCCCGCCACACGCCGCTGCGCTGCCGCTGAGCTGCCGCTGAGCTGCTCTCCACCCGCAGGCCCGCCTCAGCCTGCCCAGCACCATGGAGGGCTTCCGCGCCCACTCGGCGTTTGTGCTGGAGCGCCACATCCCGCGCTTCTGCGCCGTGAAGCCGGGGGCCGGGAAGCAGGGCATGCACAGGTGGGGGGGCTGCCTGTGGACAGCAGGCTGCGGCGGCACAGGTGGAGGAGTGGTGGTGGGAGCGGGGTGGTGGCAGCTGGTGGAGGGGGTGGAGCAGGGGGAGGGGGCCACAAGTGACCGCTGCAGCTAAGCCAGCGCCAGGAGGACAACGCCACCCTCCGCAGGCGGCCGCAGGCCCCCGCACCGGCCTGACGCATGCAGCTAGTCCCCCACCACCCGCCACCCGCCACTGCTGGCCCTGCCTCTGCCCCGGCCCGCGGCGCAGGGGCGAGCCCTACTTCCGCCGCTGCGACCTGGCTGACCTGCACACGGCCGCCAAGTGGCGCACCGACTACGGGCGGGAGGTGGTGCCGGGGGAGTTGGAGCGGCCCTACAAGCGGGTCAAGGGCAGGAAGAGGGCGGGGGCGGGGTCGCCGCTGACGCTGGACGGGGGGCCGGAGGGGGAGGAGGAGGAGGAGGAGGAGGAGGAGGTGAGCGGGCACGCTGCGCTGCGTGAGGCGGTATGGCGGCGGCTGGCTCAATCTGGATGCGGCTTGTCAGCCCCAGCCTCCTTTCTTCCATCCACTGACGCCTCCCCTGCGTGCAGCTCGACGGCGGCGGCGCCAGCGTCCGGTCCAGCGACCCCTCCGCCCCCACCACGCTCCTGTACGGCATCTGGCAGACGCGGGAGTGGGTGCCCGTGGCGGCGGCGGACGGCAGCATCCCCACCAATGAGCACGGCAACGTCGAGGTGCCGCCCCTGGCCAAAGTGATGCCGGCGGGCCTGGTGAGCGGGCGGGGGTGGGGGTGGGGTGGCAGGGGCCGCGGCGCGAAGCACCCTCCTGCCCTGCCCTGCCTGCTGGCTGCTGGGCCGGGTCGAGCTGCCCCCTCTGCAACTTTTTCGCCGCCCGCCGGCGCCGCAGGTGCACCTCAACATGCCCTACGTCGTCAACACCTGCAAGGCACTGGGCGTGGAGTATGCGCGGGCGCTGGTCGGCTTTGCGCGCAACCGCTTCCCGCAGGTCGAGGGCGTGGTGGTGTGGGAGGAGGACCAGCAGCGAGTGGTGGATGCCTACCTGCAGGCGGAGAGGTTGGTGGGGGTGGCCCGGTTGTCGTGCCTCTGCTGCCTGCCCGACCCGATGGCCGCGTGGCTGGGCCCATGCATGCCCCTGGCTGAGCCGCGTGGCTGCGCACCGCCTGGTAGCGGCATGAATGGATGGCACGGCTGGGATGGGCGGCACGGCTGAAGCGTGCTGCCTGGGCCTGCAGGGAGCGGGAGGAGAGGAAGCGGTTGCAGGCGGAGGCGGAGGCAGACGCCGCATGGCGCATGCTGCTGCGCGCCGTGCTGGCCCGTGTGCGCCTGCAGCAGAGCTACGGCCCGCAGCAGCAGCAGCAGCAGGCGGGGGAGGGGGCCATGGCCGATGCGGCGGCTACACTGGTGCATCAAAGCGGGGCCGTGCCGCCAGCCAGGGCTGGAGCAGGCAAGAAGCGGGGTGGCGGGAGGAAGAGTGCGGCGACAGCAGCGGCGGCGGCTCCCACGGCAGCTGCCGCCGATGTGGTTGACCTGGCCGGCAGCGACTCTGATGATGCCGCACCCACAGCCGGCACTGCGCCGCCCGCTGTGCTCGGCCTGGGCCTGCACCAGCTGCGCGGCAGGCTGGAGGCGCAGCTGTCGCCGGCGGGGCAGCGCCAGCAGCAGCAGCAGCAGCAGCAGCAGCAGCAGCAGCAGCACATGGCCGATGTACACCAGGAGGAGATTTAGGCGGCTGCGCCAGGTGGCGTCGAGGTGGCCACCCAACTTCCTGACAGGTTTTACAGGTTTTGCCTGCCCCCGCCGCTCATTTGAAGACACAGCCGTGTAATCATCAAACATAGTTGCACGTTAATAAACAGGGCAGCTGCAGATGAGATATGACGAAAGGAAAGGTCGTGGCAGAGGGTCTTGTCTCCCACGAACACTCTTTGAGCAGCCTCCGTGACCTACCAGCCACCATGCGTCTGTTGTTGGATGCCATCGTGGCCTTGGCTCTTACCCACGCCCACTGGAGCTCGGCTGTGGCCGCCACGGTGAGCTCAAGCGCGTGCAAGAGCTCTGTTCATGAGCTGAGAGCATGGCACAGCTCCCCAGCACGCGCGCCCTGATCCGGCGGGGCAAGCGGTTGGATTGCTGCCGCTTTCGGCATGGCCATGCCAGACATAAGAAGGGCTCCCATTTGGCGCAGATTGCTGGCATCGATGCTGCTGAGGACCACTCATCAGCTGCTGGCGATTCGCGGCGGTGGAGCCACCTGGGCCCCCTGCGCCGCCACCTGCGCACATCCAGCCAGGCGCCGAGCGCCCGCCAGGCCCCCCGCCTGCTTGGGCAGCTGCCGAACAACTATGGATCAGCAGAGCATGCCGAGATACGCATCAGGAATGCGTGTGTGCACGATGCCATTGAGGTCAAGACTGCAGCTGGAACCGCGGGCACTGTTGCTGCGCTGCTGGCGTGCCACGATGCGCATGACGTTCCATCCTTCAACCAGCTGCAGGTTGCTGTCATGTTTTGGTACAACGAGGAGTGGGGCGACCCCGAGGACTGCGCTTACCGCGCGATGTGAGGCGTGCATGACTTCAATCTGCACGAGCACACAGCTCTGCTGCTGCCGAACTGTGCGCCGGGTCTCCCAACGACACATCCGCACGCTGACTGTGGGCTTTGCTGCTGGCGCCACGCCTGGCTGCCGCAGAGGGAGCGAGTGCAAGCCGGCAATGCCGCCTGGGCAGCTGGTCCGACTGATGCTGCGGCGGTGTCGGCTGCGGCAGAAGTCCACGAGTTGCGCCGCCAGCTCGTTCAGGTGCCTGCGGAGCCTTGTGCTGGTCTGATGAGGCTGTGGGCCGCTAGCTGCCTTCCTGCCATGCACCTGTGAGCTGGGCCGCCGCATACTGCCGCCGTGAGTGCAGGTGTCGGCGCAGGAAGCGGAGACGCGTGGCTATGCGATCAGCACTGAGCTGTGCATGGCACAAGTAGAGGGCCACAGGCAGGACTTGCAGGCGGCGCTGGCCAGCTCCCAGGCCGGGGTCGCGGAGCTGGAGCTGTGCATGAGGTCGCTACGTGCGCAGACGGCAGCTGAGCGGGACCGAGCGTCAGCAGCGCAGGGCCAGGCTGAGGCGGCACGGACGGCGCAGAGCGAGGCACAGGCGGCAGCGGCAGCGGCAGAGGAGCGTGCTGAGCAGCTGGAGGAAGCGTTGGCCAGGGCAGTAGGGGAGTCTCTGCAGGCACAGCTGTGCTGCGAGGAAGAGGGCAGGCGCGCCGAGAAGGCACAGGCGGCTGCCGTACTGCTGGAGGCACCGAAGATTGTTGAAGGGGCGGCCACTCTTCTGGCAATGGCCCAGCACGAGCACAAGGCGCGGCAGGACCAGCTCAAGCAGCGCTGGCACAGCGGGATTGGGAAGCGCAGCAGGCGCAGCAGGAGCAGGCGGGCGCCATCATTGAGCTGGAGGTGGGCAGGGCTACAGGCAGGGGTGGTGATGTTGTAGGGCCTCCATGAAGGGGATTGGGTTGTGAGGGGAAACTGCCCCTTTGATGTGCGTGCAGGGCCAAGTGCGCCAGCAGGTGGAGCTGCTGGCGGATGGAGAGCGGGAGCGGCAGGGCTTGATGCATGAGCTGCACTTGGCCAAGGTGGGGCAGGCTGCGTGCCGGGCCCCGCGCTAGGATGGCTTTTGCAAGCATGGCGAGCTGCTTTCACCTGGCCATTGGCATGCTGGCATGCTGCTCCCGCAGGCAGACTGCACGGCACTGGAGGAAATGGCTGCAGGCGTGCGCGGCGAGCTGGCAATGCGTCGCTCTGAGCTGGCCGCCGAACAGCAGGCGGCGGCTGAACAGCGTGGCGCTGCGGCTGCCGCGGCCCAGTCGTTGGGCCAGCAGTGCGAGCGGCAGGCGGCGCAGGTGGCCAGCCTGCGGTCGCGGCTGCAGGGCCTGCAGGCCCAAGTGACGGAGCGGGACAAGCGAGGTGCTGAGCTGGCGCGACAGCTGGCGGGGCGCGACGAGGCGCTGGACAAGCTCAGGTGCCAGCTGCGGGACATGAATGACCTCGTTGCTGCGCTGAAGCGGGCTGGCCTGGAGCAGGTGGGATGGCGGCAGCCCAGGAATGAGCTGGCTGTTGGTCGGGCGGTGGAGCCCTGTGTGGTACCGCTTTGCTGGCCTGTTCATCTCTACACGGTGGCAGAGATAAGTGAGCAGGTTGGTCCCACCCAGGTTGCCACCTCCTGCCCGCCCTGCAGGCCGCCAGCCTGGATCAGGTGGAGGCGCACGCAGCGGCGTCGGCCAAAGAGGCTGCCGCCCTCCGCGTCGAGCTGAGCGCCAAGGCGGCTGCGCTGCGTGAGCGCAATGCGGCAGAGGAGATGCTTGCGGAGCGGCTGCGGGCCTCGGAGGGGCGGCTGCGGGCCTCGGAGGGCCAGCACCGGGAGCTGCAGGAGGTGCACGGCGCGCTGAAGGTGGCGCACGCGGA
>NW_005434993.1:7030-7673 GCF_000147415.1 Chlorella variabilis | reverse complement strand
TCTTCGTCGCCGCGATCTGCTGCACGTGCACGGTGATCTGCGCGTTCAGCGCGCGTCGCTCGCGCTTCGTCGACGCGCTCGTGCTGTACTCCGCGACGGACGTCCTGGCTCGCGCGAGCTCCGCCGCGAATTCGCCCTCGCGCGCCGACGCCTCCGCGGAGGTTTGCACGCGCGGGACGACGCCGGGGCGCGGCGGCGCGCCGGGCGCCGTCGCCGCAGCCTCCGCCGCTTTCTTTTCTTCCTCCATCCGTCGCTTCTCTTCCGCGGCGGTCGCCGCGGCCGCCTTCTCCGCGTCCGACTTGGCCTTGGCCGCGGCTTCCGCTTTCTTTTTCTCCTCCTCCTCCGCGCGCCGCTTCGCCTCCTCCGCGGCTTTCCGCGCCTTCTCCTCCGCCTCCGCGGCCGCGCGCTGCCGCTCCGCCTCCGCGGCGTCCGCGGCGAGGACCACCCGCACCGCGGCGTCCCTCTGGCGCCACCGCGCGTCCATCTCGTCGATCTCTCTCTGGGTTTCGATCGCCGCCGCCGCCGCCGCCGCCGCGTCGCGCGCCGCGAGCGTTTCCTCGATGTCCTGACGGGGTCGGGGTGGTGGAGTTCAAAGGCGGGCGCGTCAGGTGGCACCAGTCGAAAGGCGTCGCGGTGTGTCGGT
>NW_005434993.1:0-714 GCF_000147415.1 Chlorella variabilis | reverse complement strand
GGTTCTGACGCACCGCGTGAAGCAGCTCGCGAAGGGCCTCGGCGCGCGCGACGTCCTCGCGCCGTCGGATCCGCCGTGGGTCGCCGCGTATCTCGGAAGGAAACGCAAGAGAGCGCCGAGGGACCGGAACCTTCCCTTGCACGCGTTCGGCGGCGGCGAGGACGACGACGCGCGCGAGAAGGCGAAGCGCCGCGCGGAGCGGCGCGAGCGGAAACGCGCGCGCGCGAAGCGGCGATCGGCGCGGAACGCGCAGGTCGCCGAGGCGATGGACCGAGGGGACTGGGCCGTCGTCGCGGACGATTCCGAGAGAACGACGACGCGGCCGTCGCCGTCGCCCGCCGCCGCCGGAGACGACGACGACGACGACGACGCGATGGACGTCGGCGGCGGCGCGAAGAGACCGCGTCCGCTGAAGAAGAAGGAGAAGCAGGAGCTCGTGAAGACGTTGATGTCGCACGGGCTGTGTCGCGTCCGCGGCGGAGGCGCGGACTGGGCGCGGATATTGGAGCTGTCCGGGCTTCGAGGACACACGGAAGCGGACGTCGCGGCGGCGTTCAACGAGATCGCGACGGAGATGGACGCGCTCGCGTCGGCGACGAAGGGGATTCTGAACCTCAAGAAGCGTCTGCCCGGGAAGATTCACAAGGAGAATTGCGGCTGCATCGTGTGTAAGATGCGACGCCGGAAAGAAGCCGAGGGCGGCGGCGGCGGCGG
>NW_005434994.1:5608-7741 GCF_000147415.1 Chlorella variabilis | reverse complement strand
GCCACCAGGCCGGCGCTCTCCAGCTTCTGCCACAACAGATGCCGCGGGACCCTATCAAAGGCCTGCTTGAAGTCCACATAGCAGGCATACAGCGGCTGCCCACGCGCCCGCTGCCGCTCAATGATGGCTCGCAGTGCAAGCTGCTGGTCACGGCAACCGAACCCTGGCCGGAACCCCGCCTGGCCAGATGCCCGAATGCCCGCCGCCTTAGTGTGGGTTGTAAACCTGCTCTGAAGCATGTTGGCAAACAGCTTGGCCGGCAGTGTGCCCACGGCAATGCCGCGGTAGCCGTCACAGCGCAAGTGGTCCGCACCAGGCTTGCGGATCGGTGTCAGCGCACTGATCGCCCACTGGGCCGGCAACGCCCCAATCCGTACACAGGCGTTAAGCAGCGCGACGAGCAAAGGGCCTAGCTGCTTGATAGCACCCTTCAGCATCTCAGGCTTCAGGGCACCCAAGCTGGCTTTGCTGTTCTTCGCTCGCTGCGCCATCTCCGTCAATTCTGGGAGAGTGAATGGCTCATGCAGTTGTTGATGTGCCGGTGTCAACTGTGAGGCATGAGCACGGCCTGCCACGGCGCCCGCCGCCTGCGCCGCGCCCGCGGCGGCGGCAGGGGCGGGCCTGCCCGCGGCAGCCACGTGTGTGTAGCCCAATAGTGACCGGAAGTGGCCGTTCCAATCACCGGCCGTGACGGAGGGGTCCGCGCCCTCCCCCTTGCCCTTGAGCAGCCTGTGGAAGGCAGCCGGGGCATCGAATTCGAGCCGTGCCAGGTCACGACCCCTCTTGCGCTTCACCTGGCGCTTGTGCCGCCGGGCGGCGGCACACATCTGGCGGTTGAGTGCAACAGCCAGGGTGAAGTCACGACGGCTCAGGGCCCGCCGTCTCCTCCGGCGGAGACGGGAAGTGAGCGGGTCCTTGCATGCCTGTCGCTGCCAGCCTGGCGGTCGGGCAGGGCCCGCCTGCCGGACTGGCATACCAGCGGTATCTACGGAGCTGGTCACTACCCCATCAAAGCTCATGCATGCTGCAGTGAGCTGCTCGATGGAGGTGGCGGCAGCGGAGGCGGTGGCCGCTGCCTCAAGTGCGGGTCTCGCCCCCCGCAGTGCATCCACAAATGCCGGGAGCAGCGAGGGGACTCCGGACCGCACGGGTTCGGCCCCAGCCCCTCGGCGCGGCAGGGCCCTGCACCCGCAGCCTGGGAATCACCCGCTAGCTGCAGGCGCAGGGTGGCGTGGTCGAATCGATTTGCTGGGGGCTGCACCAGCAGCCTGTTCCCAGCCCGGCCCACCACCTCCCCGCTCAACAGGAAGTAGTCCACCAGGCTCTTCCAAGCATGTGCCAGGGAGTGGAACGTCCACTCCCCTTGCTGGTCACCATCTAGGCGCCCATTGGCGATAGCCAGGCCCGTGGCAGCGCAGAAACCCAGGAGCGCCCGCCCCTGGGGGTTTACCTCCCCGTCGCAGCTAGCGCGGGGAGGCAGCGCAACGCAGTGGTCTAGGAGAGTGCGCCCCTCCTCACTCTCCACCCAGTCAGGCAGGCTGGCGGTGCGGCCATTGAGGTCCCCCCCAATGCATACCGTGCCGCCAGCCGCCTGTGCAGCGAGGACATCCTGCTGCAATCTCCCATAAAATGCAGCCAGCTGCTCGCTGGTCCGCTGTGGCGGCAGGTACACACTCGCCACGTATCGCGGGGGGCCAGCCTCCCCCCGGATCTGAATCCAAGCCACTCCCTCCCAGCTGTGCCACTGCTGGACCCGACCCACCAGAGAGCTGCGGGCGTAGATGGCCACGCCGCCGCGTCCCCTGCCCGTCGAGCAGGGGGTCCCTGGTCGGTGGTTCACAAGCGAGTAGCCCTGCAGGCTGGGTGGGGTGGCGCCCGGCAAGTGGTGTGTCTCAGTGAACAGGAGCACATCACTTGGCGCAGCAGGCAGCAAGGCTGCTACCGCGGCTGTGTCATGGGCCAGGAAGCCGCGTGTGTTCAGCAATAGCACAGCGGCGCCCGCCTGGCTCCCAACCCCCTAGCGGGCCCCTGACGGCTGTCCCACCCGCCGCCTGCTGCGCCGCACATGGGCAGCACCAGGGGCGGGCTCCTCCCCCGAGGCGGGGCAGCCGCCACTCAAGGTAACAGGCTGAC
>NW_005434994.1:0-1217 GCF_000147415.1 Chlorella variabilis | reverse complement strand
CTCGGCAGGCTTCAGTGGTGCTTGGTCGGCACGCACGGGGCAGCCCAAGATGAAAGATGCTGATCACGGCACGGTCAAACCCCTCCAGGCCATAGAGGAAGGGCACCTTGCCGTCAGCACCAGCTGCCAGCTCGGTGGGTGCGTTGTAGGCCAGCTGCAGGAAAGGCAGCAGAGCAGCAAAGGAGGACCAGGGGAGTGCGCGGCGTGAGGGAGGGAAGGAGGGATAGATGGAGAGGAGGGCAGCGCCACCTTGGCCGTGCCGCACCCCCCGTGATTGCTGCGATGCATCCGGTTGCTGCCTGATGCAGAGCACTCTCCAGTTGGTCTGGCGGCAGCATTGCACCCCTTGTATCACTCACATGTGTGTACAGCTTCTCCACACCGCTGAAGCCAGTCGCCCGCTCGTGGTGCTCCTTGATCACTCGGGGCAGCTCCTCGAGCGGCACCACGGGGCACCACCGCCACTCTCCGCTGCGCTTGACGCAGCGGCACAGGATGTCCTGACCGCCAGCGCCCTTCAGCACCTGGAAGAACTGCAGCACCTTCTTGCTGTAGTTCTTGGCGCCGCCCTACACTGCCGCCCCCCCTCCCGCACCCCGCCGCCGCCGGCCTGAGGGCGCCTGCTGGTCGCCCTGCTTGATCCGGATGATGCCCTCTACATCTGACTTAGTGAGAAACACATGCTTGGCGCCGTTTTGGCGCCGTTCTAAGGCATACAGGATGACAGGTTGGTTCATAATTTTAAATTTGCGGCAGCTGCGGGGTGCGGGAGGGGAGAAATAGAAGCCTTAGAGACTCTGAAAGGCGTAGGAAAGGGAGGGATCGCGGGAGAGAGCGTGCCTGATGAGCCAGACGAATCGGGGGAGGTGCCACATCAGCGGGCAACACATGCTCGAAGTGCGTCCTAGAGGGTTCGACTTTCCGCAGCTGCATGGATGCAGTTTGGATGGATAGTAAGAACAAAAATACCAACAATACAGGGCTCTCATACTGCTAGAGACATTGCTACAAACTCACGTGCTTGCGCACCAAACCCGCTCCCAGTCGACAGGTGGAAGCACTATAAACCCAAGCCGAAACGGGAACAACTCGAGTGGTGGGTGGTAGTACAGTTGTATAGGGACGGCAGACCTGCATTCAGGTCAGGCATACCAGTATTCCCTCGCCCACCTTGAATTGCAAGAAAACGATAGGTGACACAGGAGAGGAAAAGAAAG
>NW_005434995.1:6589-7882 GCF_000147415.1 Chlorella variabilis | reverse complement strand
TTACTTTGTTTAGGGAGGGGCTGCTCACTGCTCATTGCTCATTGCTCATCGCACACTGCTCAACGCTCATTGCCCTATATCCCACCCAGCCGCAGGACTCCACTGCCGCCCACGCCCCGCCCCATCTGGCCGCTTGCGCGCCCCATCCCCCCTCGATGGGGCCCGCCCACACCGGGGCCTCCCCCCTCCCGCCCACTGCTTTCTCAACGGCCCCGAGCCGGGGCTGCCCTCATTGCATACATAGTGCGCCTTTCCCTGCTTTTCTAGTGACCTAGCGTTCCGCACTGCCGTTTGGCCAGCCCATGCTCCCGTACCGTTGCGTTTCTCCCCAATGCGCCATGCCACTTTGCCAGTCATACACACGTTTCGATGCGTGCCCTGTCAGCTGCTTGCGTTGCATGTCGCCTTGCTCCACCCCTGTTTTATTGCTTTCTCTGCTTTCGCCCGGTTCCCGTCCCGTTTCGGCGGGGAGTCTATGTTGCAAGCTAGTTCTTGCTTTACCAGACTTTAAGCCCACACAAGCACCACGCTGTACTCGCCGTGCAAAAGCTGTACACCGGGGCCCGCACTATGATCACGACAACTTTTGGAGACTCAGACCCGATTGATATTGATCGCGGCACCCTGCAAGGGGACTCCCTGTCCCCATTTCTGTTCCTACTATTCATCGAACCCCTGTTGCGCTGGCTGCACTCTGGCGGCAGGGGATACAAACACGGTTGTTCACGCCCCGATGAGGCCACAGCCGAGGCCTGCAGCGCACCTGCCTTTGCAGACAGTGCGCTGACACCGATCCGCAAGCCTGGTGCGGACCACCTGCGCTGTGACGGCTACCGCGGCATTGCCGTGGGCACACTGCCGGCCAAGCTGTTTGCCAGCATGCTTCAGAGCAGGTTTACAACCCACACTGAGGCGGCGGGCATTCGGGCATCTGGCCAGGCGGGGTTCCGGCCAGGGTACGGTTGCCGTGACCAGCAGCTTGCACTGCGAGCCATCATTGAGCGGCAGCGGGCGCGTGGGCAGCCGTTGTATGCCTGCTATGTGGACTTCAAGCAGGCCTTTGATAGGGTCCCGCGGCATCTGCTGTGGCAGAAGCTGGAGAGCGCCGGCCTGGGTGGCTGGGCGCTGCGGGCGGTGCAGGCCCTTTATGCGACGGTTCCCATGTGCGTGCGGGTGCCTGGTGGGGTACACACCCACATTTCATGCCACCTCAGGGGTGAAGCAGGGCTGGCCCTTGAGCCCTATATTGTTCGGTCTGTTCCTGGATGACTTCAAGTCCGGGCTGGTGCAACA
>NW_005434995.1:2206-3724 GCF_000147415.1 Chlorella variabilis | reverse complement strand
CGCCAAGCGTGCAGCAGCGCCGAACCACGCTTCCCGGCCTCGGCGCATGCCTTCAGGGGCCCCCTATCGCTGGGCACACCCCTCCAACACCGAACATGCGCCCGGGGGGGAGGGCGGCCCGGGCTGCCCAGGCCAAAGTGGGCCGCCCTCGAGCAAGAGGCGGCCGGGCTGTGTGCTGAATGAATGACTTGGTTTATCTCTGAATGCCCTGCTAGGCGTGGGGTTGCTGGATCTCCAGTTCCCTATGCAAGGTAGGACCAACAGCGGGTGGGTGAGAGGGACCTACTTCCAAGTACCCTGACAACCCAAACTAAATTTGTGCACGCTTTGCAATCAACCGAGCAGGAGACAGTGATGGCAAGTGGAATATCACCGCCGCCGCCAATGATGGCAGCAAGTGCCGCCACAATGCTAGCGTCGGCCTATGCAACCCAAACCGAGGTTGACCAATCAGGAGGGGGCAACCTTGAGCTATCACAAGAACCAAACACGACAGACCCCGTTGAGAGTCCCCATGATGATGGTGTGTTCCAATGCCAGGAAGAGGTACACGACCTAACATCACATGGCTTACATTATCAATCAAAGCGCATGCCAAAGCTTTCATAAATGCAAGCCATATAACCAACCTCTAGGGGGCGTTGGCCGCGGGTTGCACGGGCGCAACGGAGGCAGCAATGACTGCACAGCGGGCCATGCAAGATATGAACCCGTTGTTGCTTGGCACAGGGTCTCCATCTGTGTCCATCACCGTATTCTGCAACATGAAGACGATGGAGCCGGCGCTTCCGATGTTGGAAGCCGCATTCAAGCTGGTGTGTTTCGGGTTGCATATCGTGTGGCTTGCATGATTTAGTTGCATTCAGTGTGATGAGTGCGTAAGGACAAGCCATGTGATGCCTGCTTGGCACACCATACGCCGCAGGGTGAGTGGAAGGAGCTGCCGGCCGACTAGGGCGCCGTCTACACTGTGCCCACTGCCAGCGGCTCACTAGATTATCATGGGTTACACCCGGGTGATCAATGAAATGCACCTGCTGTTGGAAGGCTACGAGTTTACAACTGAGCTGGCAAAGGACCTGATGCGGGAGCCGGCTGGCGAGCCATCATTGACAGCAGAGGCCGGTGAGGCAGAGTGCGCCGAGGGGGCGGGTGACGGTAGCGGCGAGGAGGAGGAGGCTGCTGATGGAACGCTCATATTTTATCAGACATTCTTGGGCATCACATAGCATGTATGCGTCTTCTGCATAATATGTATCGTGGCTGCCGGTCGGAGGCCATGTGAAGCCATGCCGCCCCCCACCCCACAGAGGCGACCCCTCACCCATAGACGTCTTGCTTGCCCCTGACTTTCAACTCCCTGAAACTCAAATATTTCATTGTCTTCCTCAAGTGCAAAGTACAACAACACCAATATACACTCAAATGAAGCATGGGGAGGCCGGCGGCTGGCCAAAGGGCAGCAATGACCCTCCCCCCACCGGGGCCGAAGACGTCTACAAGATCTGGCGTTCCCCA
>NW_005434995.1:0-2156 GCF_000147415.1 Chlorella variabilis | reverse complement strand
CGCTTCACATGACTTGTATTGGAAGGCGCAGGCTGTTGCATTGCACATCCAGACGGAAGCCATATGATTCGGTTGACCCCCCCACACACACAAACACCCACACACAAACCGACACAACTGAAGCTGCGGGCCACGGCGAGCAGCCACCAACCCAACCTGACCAAAGGGGGCAGCTAACGCAGGAGCAGGGCACCACACAGGCGCCTGCCGCATTCGGCCATCGAGGGCGGCGGCGGCGAGTACTGCACCCACTCAACCCGAACTGGGCACTGCGGGAGGGCGAGCAAGAGGCCGACACCAAAACCTTCCTCGAGAGGATGCAACGCAAATACCGAGCGGCCAAGTCTGCCTCTGCGAGGGCAGCCCTGGCGACATGCCCCCCGCCGTCCTGGTCAGAGGGCCCTGCAGTTGTCCACCACTGGCTGGACATGGGCTGCAAGCACCCCGATGTCATCTACCCGCTCTATAACCCCAGCGAAGTGCCGCGCCGCATTACCTCTGAATGCCTCCGGACGGGGCAAGTGTCCGCCAAGAAAGCGAAACGCGAAAGTCAGGAGGAGTGGTTGGTCGAATGGGAGGACTCAATAGTACGTAAAACTCACCTGGATATGTACCGCCTCAAAACATACAAGCCCGTTGCGGTGGCGGAGCACGACGCGCTTGGGGAACCATTTATGGGGGGCGCCGGGGTGCTAGTCACTTGGGAACCCACGTGGGAACCGAAATCGACATTTGAGAAACTATTCCCGACGGTGGGGGCAGAGCTGATCGCCAACTACCTACGGGAGAAAGAACGGGCAGCTGTTGCTGCCGCAACAATGGCAGCTGCGTGGCCACCTCCGGATGTCAGCACCGAGGAGAGGCTAGCACAGCAAGGGCTTGTAGCGCCCCCACGACCCGCCTGGCAGTTAACTCGCCCAGACGCCCTCAGCAACATCACCCTGGACACGATGCCGGTACACCCTGAATTGGATGTCGAGGCGCCAGTGGGAACCGATGCCCCTTTCGTCCGCATTGAGCACCCCGCCCCCCACGCGACCCGCTCCTTGGCACACATCCATGACCGGACTGGCAGATGGTTGGGCACCATGACGTGCGAGCGGTTGGCACACCTGCGCGACAGGTTCACCGCCGCCCGGGCGGGCAGGGCACATGTGTTTCAAGAGCTACAGGCGGGCACGTTCGAAGAGGAACTGGTCGGGCTACTGCTCCGTCGGAGCGCACACACTAGAACGATGAAGGAGGACCAGATGCAACGAACGTATGGTGGCACCCACAACGAACTCGTAGCGGCAGTGCAAGCCGCCACTGGGGCAGATACAGAACTTTTTGCCTCCCCCCTAGACGTACATCGGAACATGCCCAGCTACCTCAGCACGCACCCCAGGGACCAGCTGTTCGGAGCCGGCATGGATGCCTACTCCCACCGATGGGTGGGGGCATGCTTTGCACACCCCCCAGAGCAGCCTGAAGAACTGGAACGAGCGGTGCGTTGGGCACTGGCCAGCGCCCGAGAGGCGGACCGCCATACCCCTGTCTTGACGGTCATGCTTCTGCCCGACAATGCTGCACTCACTGCCGTGGACGCCGCGCCCCACGCTCGATGGCTCGCCTACCCGGAGGTGGTCGACTTGGCATGCTTCCCCCCGTCAGTGGCGCCACTGCTTGCAGCCAACGACTGGACAGGCGCCCCCCCGCGGTTTGGGTCCCGGCAATGCACAGGACACCGCCTAGTCGCCATCGGCAACAATATTGGGCGCGAGCGCATCCTCCGGCGGGACTTTGGTGAACTGTGGGCCGACCTACATCGTCGGATACAGCTGCCGGTGTCATTTGGTCTCCCTTGGCCATGGCAACAAACTGATGGCCAGGGCCCGCCACGCTACAATGAGCAGGCCTATAATGCTGCTGTGATACAACGTGCTGAGCGATACGATCAGGCACGCAAAGAACTGACCGAGCAGTATCGCCGACCCCGCAAGCACGCAACTGCAGCCAGCGACACTAGTAGCCTATGGCGCTGGCCCCCCGATGGACAGGCATCCACCCTGCCGCCTGTTGCGCAACTGCAACAACTGTACGGCAGCCAACAACACCGGCCACGATACGAGTGGCGGCTGTCTGTCTGTCTGTCTGTTACACCCATAAGGAGCAAA
>NW_005434996.1:5317-7835 GCF_000147415.1 Chlorella variabilis | reverse complement strand
GCCCGCCGCCGCCCGCGCCGCCGCCGCCGCCGTCGTCTCTTCTGGCGCCGTCGGCCGCGTGGCTGGAAGGTGCGCCGCCATCGCCGCCGCGCGGCTCGCCGCCACCGCCGCCGCCGCCCTGCTGCCCGCCCTCCTGCCGAGACACGGCCGCGGCCGCCGCCAGCGCCGCTGACACGGCGGCCGAGTGCTGGCGCTGGGACTGCTCCCGGGCCAGCTGGCCGCCGCCGCCGCCGCCGCCGCCGCCTCGGTCCATCTGCATGATGGCTGCCGCCAGCGCCTCATCAGGCAGGTTGAAGCTTTCCAGCTTGCCCATGGTGCCGATGTTGAAGGAGGGGGCGCGCCCCGCCCCCGCCAGCAGCCCCTCCGGCCCCAGCAGCGACGACTGCGTCAGCAGCTGCTCCAGGTCGCCGCTCATCATGCCCTGCACGCACGCAGGCAGGCAGGCGCGCAGGCGGCACCGGTTGGCAGTCTGGCAGGACGGCACCGGTTGCAGGCTGGCAGGACGGCACGGCGACGGCGGGCGGGCGGGGGCTGGCAGGATCGGCAGCGAGAGCGCCGGCGGGAGCAGAGCAGGCAGCGAGAGAGGCGGGACGGGCGCTCGGCAAGTGCGGTGGGCAGCTCCAGGCTCAGGCCACCCTCGGGCCACACGCAGGGCAACAGGACCACCACCCCCAGCCACCTGCACCACACACCACACACCACCACCACACACCACCAACCACCACCAAACGCCACCACACCGCCCCCAGGCTCACCGGAGGCAGGCTGGGGAAGTTGGCGAGGCCCGCCAGCTGCGGCAGGTGGGACAGGTCGCCGCCGAGCAGCCCGCTGAGGCTGGCCAGGTTGAAGGAAGGGCCGGCGGCGGGTGGAGGCGGCGGCATGGAGCCTCCTCCTCCTCCCCCGCCGCCGCCGCCGCTGCCGCCCTCTCCAGACTTGCTCACGGGCGGCGGCGGCGGCATCAGGGCGCTGCCGGTGTTGGCAAAGGGGGTGGGGCCCGTGGGGGCGCCGCCGTTGCCGCCGTGGCCGCCCGGCGCGCCGCCGCCGCCCTGCGCCGCCGAGGCAAACGCGGATGGCGGCCCGCCCGGCAGCGCTGCAGGCGAGAAGGGAGGTGGGAGGCAGCAGGGGGAGCAGGGTAAGGGCCTGACAAGCCCCTCCTTGTGACCCAACAGGCTCAAAGTTTGGTGATTGTGCAAGGCCTCAGCCGCGGGCGCGGTCGCTCCGCGAACTCATCCAGAGCGCGGCAGGCGGCGCCGGGCAGCGCGGGCAGCCGAGCTCACCCCGCGGGCTCTCCCTGGCGGGCCCCCCGCCGCCGCCCAGCAGGTGCGGCGGCAGCCCCGCCAGCCCGGGGGGCAGGCCGCCGGGCCCGCCGCCAAGCATGAGCGGGTGCATGCCCGCCAGTCCGGGCGGCATCGGCCCTGCAACAGGGCAGCGACGCACGTCATACGCGCTGCCACAAACTGATGCCCACAGCACACACCGCCGGCATCAAATCAAGCACCCGCCCACGCACACACACACCCGGCGCCACACCAGGCCCACCCATCCACCCACCCACCCACCCACCTCCGTTCAGGAAGGGCGACATGGCTCTCAGCAGCGCGTCCTGGCTCATGCCGCTCATCCCGCCCGCGCCAAACACCGAGGCCAGGGTGGGGTTGAAGGCGGGCGGGGGCGCGGGGCCCTGCAGGCCAGGCCCCCCCACCCCCGCCGCCGCCGCGCCTGACGGCGGCGGCGGTGCAAAGCCGGGCGCGCCCGCGCCCGCCGCCGGCATCGGCGGCGGCGGCGCCAGCGGCGGGCCTGCCATGCCTGGATCGCTGGGCAGCGGCAGGCTGACGCTGTCCAGGGCACCCGTGGTAAGGAACTGCTCGCTGTCCACAGGATAGATGGCCCAGCCGGGGTGCCCCTGCTGCCACCACGCCGCCACCGCCTGAGGCTGCAGCGTGCGGACCTGCGGGGAGGCGGCGGCGGCGCAGGCGGGGCGGGCAGGTGGGGAGGGCGAGATGAGCGGCTGCGGCTGCACCTGCTGCGGCTGCACAGCTTGCACGCAGCAGCAGCAGCTGGGTGCCCCTGCTGCCACCACGCCGCCACCGCCTGAGGCTGCAGCGTTCGGACCTGCGGGGAGGCGGCGGCGGCGCAGGCGGGGCGGGCAGGCGGGGAGGGCGAGATGAGCGGCTGCGGCTGCACCTGCTGCGGCTGCACAGCTTGCACACAGCAGCTTGCACGCAGCAGCCTGCACGCAGCACTGGCTGCACGGCGGCTGCACGGCGGCGCAGCCAAGGAGCGGCGCGTGGGGAGGGGCGTACCTGGTCGCGCTGCGCGGGCGTCTGCTGCGCCATCAGCGTCGCCTCCATCGTCGTCTGAGCCCCCTCCTGGGCCTTCTTAGTCAGCAGGCCTGCGGCGGGGGCGGCGCGGGGGCCCGGGGCGGGGCGGTGGCGTGGGGGTGTGGCCAGCTGGGGGCAGAAGGGCGGCACGCGTGCAGGTCCCAGAGCCGACGCCCACCACCAAACCATCAACTGGT
>NW_005434996.1:0-285 GCF_000147415.1 Chlorella variabilis | reverse complement strand
CCTGCCGCTCACGCCGCCGCGTCACGCTGCGCTGGCGCGCGCAGGAGGCGGAGCCCAAGCTTCCCAACCTGCTGAAGCTGCTGGTGTGGGCGCAGAAGCAGCTGGATGAGAAGGC
This sequence comes from Chlorella variabilis, assembly GCF_000147415.1. Taxonomy (NCBI): domain Eukaryota; kingdom Viridiplantae; phylum Chlorophyta; class Trebouxiophyceae; order Chlorellales; family Chlorellaceae; genus Chlorella; species Chlorella variabilis. The sequence continues at coordinate 170 of NW_005434996.1, read as the reverse complement.
GACCTACCCGCGGATAGAGAACCTGGTGACGGCAGAGCTCGTGGAGCCGCCGCCTGCCGACGACTGACGGCGGCGGTCACGCGGTCGGCGGCGCTGGCAGGGCCCCTGCGCCGTCCGGCATGTACCATTGGTGTCCACATGCATCATCAATCCATTGTAACACTATATCT
>NW_005434997.1:7081-7926 GCF_000147415.1 Chlorella variabilis | reverse complement strand
GGCTCACCTCCTTCACCTTCTTCTTCTGCGGCCGGCCAAGCGGGGGAGGCAGTGGTGGGCGGTGCGGCTGTCAGGGTGTGGCTGTGGGGCTGGATGCGGGAGTGGAGGCTGCCGAGGGCGGCGCTGCAATCGCGGAGCCGGCCCCCCAGGGCCCCCTCCCGCAGCGCCGTGCTGCCTGCCAGGCGCCCGCAGGCGCGCGCCCAGGCCCGCTCAACCCCTGCCCCCGGGTGGTCAAACCCCCGCGGCGGCCAGCACCCACCTTCTTCTCCTTGGTCTCATCTTCGGGGGTCACCTCCTCCACCTCGCCCTCCTTCACCTCCTTCGCCTCCTCCTCCTCATCGTCAGACACCTCCTGCGGCCACGGCAGCGCACACGGCGGCAGGGCCCGGAGCGGCACGTCAGCAGGGCAGCGCCGCACCACACGCCGCGGCCGGCCGGCACACAGCTGGCCGGCCGCCGGGCGGGAAAGCAGGGGCGCGGTGCTACGCCGGGCGCGCTCGCGCCTCTGCATGGGGCCTCAAAAGCATGCAGGCAGCGCCGCCACCACCATGCGCACACACGCGCGCGCGCACACACACACACACACACACCAGCCACCAAGGCGCCAGCCAAGCAGCCAGCCCCCACCTTCTCCACGGTCTTCTCAGTCCACAGGGAGATGGGGTAGGAGATGAATTCAGAGTGCTTCTTGACCAGGTCCTTGAGGCGGCGCTCCTGCGGGGGGTGGGAAGAAAGCGCGGCGCAGGCTCAGCAGGCGCAGCAGGATCAGGCGTCGGCGGCGGCGCCACACGTGCACACACAGGTGCACACACACAGGTGCACACACAGCACAAATGCAGGATGAT
>NW_005434997.1:0-848 GCF_000147415.1 Chlorella variabilis | reverse complement strand
TGCCGCAGGTGCTGTCCAATTTCGACTTCCACGGCGGCATGGCGCAAGCTGGGAGCGTGCATGCCGCGGCCGTGAGCTAAACCCAAACCTGAGCATGCGGTGCAAGGCACGTGTAACCCGCCGAGGGATGAGCAGGCACACTCGGAGGGCGCGCCGCCGCGGAGGGCCGGTGCTGCCACCAGCGGTGCGCTGCGGGCCGGCTGCCATCGCTCCCCCCGCCCCTGCGCCGGGGAAGCATGCTGCCTGGCGTGCTGGGGAGGCCCTGCCAGGGTGTGGCAGCCCGCGGGGCAGGGCCGCAGGCGGGGGCGTGACCGCCGCCGCCGGGCGTCGGCGGCCCCGCCTCCCGCCCCTCCTGCACCAGCCCGCTCTGCGGGCAGCCTCGCTTGGCAACGTTCACACACAGCTCCAGGGTGCCGTGCACGAGTTCGCTCGGACCTGATGCATCCTGCATGTGAAGGGCCCCTTGGGCAGCAGACATATGTGACACTGCCCACCCCAACCAGGCGTACGCCGGGCCCCCGCCCCTAATCTGCCCAGCCTTCTTTGTTACCCACTTCCATAGCTCTCCAGACTTCGCCCCTGCGCTCTCCGCCGTCAATTCGTGGGCCAATCATCCAGCCACACTTTGGTCTGCACTCTGGCCCTCCTGCGGCCATCTGAGGCGTCGAGACTGTGATGCAGAGCTGCTGAGGTGCGCAGGGGGCTGTGGAGGCTGTCGTCCCCCTTCGCCCCCTCGCCATGTGGCTCACACAGCCCTCCCCGGGCCAGTGGACATGGTTGGGTGTGGGCCAATGCCGCAAGCAGTGGACTGGGTGACCAGCGCGACCTGGCTTACTGCCTGTGCGCGC
>NW_005434998.1:6733-8082 GCF_000147415.1 Chlorella variabilis | reverse complement strand
AGGAGTGCAAGTGGCCTGCCGCGGCGGTCGGCTGTGCCATTACTCAGTCAGCCGCCGCTACCGTGCCGGGCTTGGCGTTCCCATGCCAACATGCCGGCGTGCCATCGCGCAAGGGCCAGTGAGTGTGTGAGGTGGAGGTGGGGGTGGTGGGGCTGCCGCTGACCGCTGCTTGCTGACGCTGACGCTGCTCTTACCTGCGGGGGGAGGGGGTGGGTCGGGAGCCAAGGCCGGGCAAAAGATGCCTGGGCCCTACTCAAGGGAACCGGGGGAGTCACTGTGCCAGGGCAGCAGCATGCTCCTCATGGCACCGGTCGGCAAACCGGGCCAGCCGGCCCTGCCTGGCCTGGCCGAGGAAGGCGGCCAGGGAGGGCAAGGCGTGGCCGGGACTGTGGAAGAGCTCAGCATACTCCTCCCTCAGCCCAGCGTATAGGGGGCAGTCATACACTGCGTGGCGTACGTCCTCTAGAGGGGCCTGGCAGTGGGGGCATGGGCGCTGGGTGCGGTCCAGCCGCTGCCACCGGCCTGTCTCCTCAGCCATCCAGTGCGACCCCGTGCGCCACTGCGCCAGGCGCACCCGGCGCCGGCGCTCGGGCACATCGCACAGGAACGACGCAGGCGTGTAGGCCTCCGCAGAGATGCTGCCCCCCCACACGTCCTCAATGTACCGCTGCACCTTCACGGATGCATGCGTGTACGAGGCAACATGGCGCTCCAGGAGCGCTTCCGCCAATTCAGGTATGGCAACAACTTGTCGTGGTCCACCGTGTCGAATGCAGCGCTGAAGTCGATGTAGAGCATGTAGATGTCGCGGTCAAAGAGTTTGGCGTCCTCTAGCGCGTTCAACACGCTGAAGAGGGCCTGGTGGGTACTGCGGCCATGCCGGAACCCAGCCTGTGAGTCGGTGAGGATAGCGTGACGCTCAGCGTACTCGGAGAGGACTCCTGTGATTAGCGCTGTCCACAGCTTGTAGATAGTGAGTGCCAGGCCGATCGGGCGGTAGTTGGCGGGGTCTGTCGGGTCTCCTTTTTTGTACAACATCACGGTGTTGCTATGCTTCCAAGCGGTGGGTGTATCTCCCGTGAGCCACATTGCCACGAACATCTGGTGGATGCCACGGCGGAGCTGCTCAGGCAGGAATTTCAGGAGCTCATTGGGCACCTCGTCGGGCCCTGGTGCTTTGTTGTTGGCTGCCCTCCTGAGAATGCTCTCAAAGGTTCCGTAGTCCTTAATTCTGGGCAGCAGGTCCTCCCTGCGGCTATGGGGGTCAACCCGGGTGCTCACTTGCATTCTATCCACTGCGTCGGCCGCTTCCCACGGGTACCCTCGTGATCCTGCCACGGGCGCATCAG
>NW_005434998.1:0-2089 GCF_000147415.1 Chlorella variabilis | reverse complement strand
TACTGCCATATGCGTCAAACCCAGCACTGTTAGGGAGGCCGGCTACGTCCCCAGCTAGCAGGCCCTGTATGCCATCTACAGGGGGCAGAATCCGCTCGACGCAGGAGGCTAGGATCCTCATGGCCAGGTGGTTCCATTTGTGCCCCGGGCGCTCCTGTGGCAGCTCTGGGTCGCAGGGCATGCGTTCCAGTTGTGCTGCTGCATATCGTATGCGCCCCATTATGGCTGTGGCTGCCGCGTCGCTCACCCCCAGCCAGCTCTCTACTCGTTGTTGTTGCCGGGGCGGTGGCCCTGGGTTCTCCTCCACATCCCCACTTAGCAGGAGCTTCATGCGCTTTACAAGGGCGGTGGTAGAACACGAGCATGGGAGGCGCAACGTGCTAGCGCCGGCGATGGGGGTCGCCTGACGGCGCGCGTGGTGGCGTCGCATGGGACACCTACAGCTAGGGGTGCGTGCTGCCACGCCCGCCTGGGGGCTGGGAAGGCACTCGACCTTGACAAAGGGCACGGTGGACAGCAGGGCGGGGTCCTTGATGTACACCACGGCGCGGGTGCCGGCCATGGAGGGGTTGCCGGCGATGCCATGCACCTCCACCGAGAGCTGCTCGGCGAGCGCCTCTGGGGCCGTCCCCAGCTTGTTGGCCAGACGGCCAAGGAACTGTAGGGAGGCAGGGGGCGAGTGCGCGGGCAAGGGCGGGGGCAGGGTGTGATGAGTGACGTGGGGCTGGGTGAGGGTTTGCATGTGGTGGGAATCAGGGTGCTGATCGGCTGCAGGGGCGGCTGGCAGCGTTTCCTGGCGGGGGCAGGGTGGCTGGCGTGCTGGGCGGGAGGGGCAGACATGGCAGGCGCCGCTCATTGAGCAAGGGCAGAGGTGGTGGGCGGGGCTATGGGCTGCTCCGCTCCCAGTCACCTGGGTGTTGGCGGCCTCCTTGAGGATCAGCTCGCCCGAGGGGCCCCGGTTGTAGAGCCCCTCGAACATTAGCGGGGTGCCGTTGGCGTTCTTGATGCCCAGCACCCCGTTGTGGATGTCGGAGTTCTTCACAGGCACGCCCTGCCCCGCCATGGTGCAGTGCTTCCCCGCGGGTGCCTTGTGGAACCCGCGGCCGCGCAGTTTGATGCCCATGGTCAAGCCCACGGTAGGCAGCATGGGCTTCTGCGGGGCTGCACAGCGGCAGTGGGGGGTGCCGGCGGTGGCGGGGGTTGGGGATGTATTGGTGGGCTGGCTGGATGGTGCGGCGGCCCTAATCAGCTGGCATGGGGGGGTGGGCTGTTGGTGCATCTCGCAGCAAAGCGGGGCTGCTGCCGGTCGGCTGGGCAAATAAGTTGGCGGCTCACCGCTCTGTGCAGCCTTGGCAGCACGCGCCGGGCGCAGGCGGGAGAGCTCCAGCATCGTCGCCTCGTTGGCAGCGGCGAGGTCCGCTTCCTTGGCGGCGGCCTTGGCGGCAGCCTTGGCTGCCGCCTCGCGGCGGTGCGCCTTGCTCGCTGCAGGTAGCAAGGAGCAAGTGGGGGGCGTGGGGTCAGACAGGGTGCCCTGGGATTGGGAGGCGGGGGAGGTTCTGCCAGAATGCGCAGTCCAAGCGCAGGCGGCATGCCTGTGGGAGCATGGCAGGCCCGGGCCGGGCAGGGTTGCGCTAGCCATCACCGAAAGCATGAGGAGCAGCAGCACCCAGCGATGCAGTGCTGGCAAGGCGCGCCGCTGGCCTGGGCGGGGTGCATGCTGGTTGCTGCGCCAGGGCGGGTGATGCGGCGGGGCGGCATGCTCACTCTTCCTCGTCTCCGGAGTTGCCCCGGGCGAGCGACCGCCCATGGAGCGCTTGACCCCAGCCGTAACAGCCTGCGGCATGTTCTCGTCGCCGCGGCGGGCAGAGCCGCGTTCATAGGCTGGGTTGTCGGCCATCACGAAGTCAGCAGCGCCCTCGCAGGCGCTGCTGCCGTTGCCGCCAGCGGCAAGCGGGTTGGCGGCGGCCGCGTCGGCCAGCACCAGAGAGTATGGCACCGCGGGGTCCACCATCTTGCTGCGAGCATCCAGGAGGTGGGCAGGGTGATGGTGGGAGATGCGCTGAGAGGGAGTTCAAAGCAAAGAGTTTGA
>NW_005434999.1:1212-7606 GCF_000147415.1 Chlorella variabilis | reverse complement strand
TGACGGCGACGGAGTCGCGCCGTGGGGGCAGCAGGGTGCTGGGACTGTGCTCCAGGCTGCCAGGTCCTTCGTTGAAGGTGACGTCGCGGCTGATGACGATGCGCCCGCTGTCCAGGAGGATTTTGTAGCCCTTGGTGCCGGGCGGGTAGCCGATGAGGCGTCCAGGCTCGCTTGTGGGGGCCAGCTTGTTGCGCAGCTGCTTGGGGATGAGCGCGTAGCAGCTGGTGCCGAAGATGCGCAGGTGGGAGACATCAGGCTTGGTGCCGGTGAGCAGCTCGATGGGGGTCTTGTCGCGGCCGCTCACAGGTGACCGGTTGCGCAGGTAGTTGGCAGTGGCCAGGGCCTCTGCCCACAGGGACTTGGGCAGGTGGGCATCCTCCAGCATGGGACGAACCTTGTCCAGCAGGGTGCGGTTGAGGCGCTCGGCCGCGCCGTTCTGCTCCGGGCTGTAGCGAACGGTGGTCTCCAGCATGATGCCCTTCGATGCACAGAAGGCCTTCAGCTCTTGGTTGATGTACTCGGAGCCGTTGTCGCAGCGCAGGCGCCGTATGCGGGTGCCGCCATGAGTCTCCAGCTGGGTGATGGTTGCCTTGACGGCCGCAGCCGTCTCGGACTTGTGTGCCAGGGTGTGCACGGTGGAGGACTTGGTGTAGTCGTCCAGGATGGTCACGAAGTACTTGCTGCCTCCTAGGGAGGTGACAGGCAGCGGGCCGCACACGTCGGTGTGCAGCAGCTCCAACTTGGAGGAGGCGGCGCTGTCGCCGCTCGCCTTGAACGGCGCACGTTGCGCTTTGCCGAGGGCGCAGGGCTCACACGGTGGCCCGGCGCCTGCCGCCTTGAAGTCGTTGGCGGTGGTGGCGATGCCGGTGACCATGTCCTTGGTCTGAAGGCGCGCCAGGTTGTCGTAGCCCAGGTGGCCGAAGCGCTGGTGCCAGAGTTGGGGGCTCTCCTTGGAGACGCGCGCCACGTGGGCCTGCTCGGCCCGGCCCGTCAGGGTGTAGACTGAGTCGCCGTGGCAGGGCGCGGTGGCCAGGACCTGGTCGCCCTGCCAGATCTCGCAGGCGTCGGCCATGAACTTGAAGCTCAGGCCACGCCGCGTGGCTTGCCGCACGGAGAGCAGTTGCTCGGAGGCGCCTGGGACGTGCAGCACGTCGCGCAGGATGAAGGGGCCGTTGGGCGTGCAGCAGCACGTGCCCGGCAGTGGTGGCTTTGCCAGTGCCGCCGTTGCCAAAGGTGATGGTGATGGCCTCCTTCAGCAGGTAGGGGTCGAGCAGAACAAAGGAGTCGTGAGTAAGGTGGCAAGATGCACCGGTGTCTAGCACCCAGCGTTGCGAGCTGTCACTGCCCTGGCTGGTGCTGCAGCTGCTCCGGCTAATGTTGTGGCTGCGCCGGCTGATCCTGTTCTGGCTGCTCCACCTGGTGTTCAGGACACCCCCCCGTCCGCTGCTGGGTGGCCCCAGGCACGGGGGCCCTGCTGAGGCTGACAGGGCAATGGCAGCGTGTTGTGAGAGAAGGGCTTTACACCTGACTGCAGAGGGCAGTCACTGAGGAAGGGCACTAGGAGAGAATGACAAACAAGGCGAAATGCAGGGGATTATATGCATGCATGGGAGAATGGCCAGATGGCGGGTGGCTGCCAGATGTCGCCGCCAGCTGGAGGGTGCTGACAGATGGCATTGGGTCGGGGGAGCTGACCGTTGGGTTTTGCCAGCTGGCGCGGGTGTGGGGCGCGTGGCTTTCGGTTTGGCCATCTGGCTTTCGGTCTGGCCGCGTCCCAACGCGGTGGGTGCTGTAGGTGAGCAGGCTGGACAGCTGGCGGGCGCTGGTGCAGCCAGGTGGCCCGCCGTCCAACAGCTTTCGGTTTGGCCATCTGGCTTTCGGTCTGGCCGCGTCCCAACGCGGTGGGTGCTGTAGGTGAGCAGGCTGGACAGCTGGCGGGCGCTGGTGCAGCCAGGTGGCCCGCCGTCCAACAGCCAGCCGCTGCCTCGAGCCCGGCTCTGCCGCCCACGCCATGACCACCGCCTACGCAGCCCGCGCCGACACACCCCAGCTGTGGCACCGTCGCCTCGGCCACCTCGGCTATGACAACTTGGTCAAGCTCACCAACATGTCCACCGGCATCAACCTCACCTCCGCCGACATCAAGACGACTAGCGCCGACAGCTGCGACGCTTGCATCCTTGGCAAGCAACACCGTCTACCGTTCAACGCCTCCACCACCGTCACCAGCAAGCCCCTTGAGCTGCTGCACACCGATTTGTGTGGCCCGATGCCCGTCCCCTCTCACGGCGGCAACCTCTACTTCATCACCCTGCTAGACGACCACACCGGCTACTCGCTCATCTCACCACTGCGCCGCAAGTCAGACGCCGCAGACTTCCTCAAGACCTCCATCACCATGCTAGAGTGCCAGACCGGCTACACTGTCAAGCGTATTCGCTCCGACAATGGCGGCGAGTTCATCAACACCGAACTGGACACCTTCTACCAGTCCAAGGGCATCAAGTCAGAGACCTCCGTCCCCTACACGCCCCAGCAGAACGGCAAAGCCGAGCGTCTCAACCGCACGCTGCTGGATAAGGCGCGCCCAATGCTGGCGGATGCCAACCTGCCCAAGTTCCTGTGGGCAGAAGCCATCGTCACCGCCAACTACCTGCGCAACCGCTCTCCAATCTCATCCCAAGACACCACCCCCTACGAACTGTTCCACGGCACCAAGCCTGACCTGTCCCACCTGCGCACATTCGGAGCCCGAGCCTACGCCCACGTTCCCACCGTGCTGCGCACCAAGCTCGACGCCGTCAGCGAGCCCGGCCGTTTCATCGGCTACCCCGCCAACACCAAGGGATACAAGATTCTACTTGACAACGGCACAACCGTCATCAGCTGCGATGTCACCTTCGATGAGACCAGCTCCATCCTGCCCAAGACCAACCTGCCCAAGACCAACCTGCCCAAGACCAGCCTGCCCAAGACCAGCCTGCCCGAGACCATTCCCTTCAGCGACACCGACGACAATGAAGCCGTGGGAGCGCCAGCCGAGCCCGAAGCTCCACCTTCACCTCGCATCGCACTGCGACGCACCGAGCGCGCCGCTGCACGCCGCCCAGCCAGCTTGTGGCAGGACGACGCCTACCGCATCACTGATCGCACCACCGCCATCGTCAACACTGCCACCACCGCTGCTGAGCCCACCAGCCTGGAGGAAGCCCTGAAGTCCCCCGAGGCCGACCAGTGGCGCCTCGCCATGGATGAGGAGATTGCATCCCTCGCCGCCAACGACACCTGGACCCTGCAACCTACGCCTGCCAGCATCAAGCCCATCCCAGTCAAGTGGGTGTACAAGGAGCGATGCCAACGGCAACATTGAGCGCCGCAAGGCCCGCCTCGTCGTCAAAGGTTTCCACCAGCGCGAAGGCATCGACTACGACGAAGTGTTTGCCCCCGTCTCCAAATATTCCACCCTGCGCACCGTGCTAGCCATCGCTGCTGACCTGGACCTGGAAATTCACCAACTCGACATCAAGACTGCATTCCTCAACGGCAAGCTGGACGAGGATGTGTACATCCAGCAACCACCTGGCTACAACTACGATAACCCAGACCTGGCCTGCAAGTTGAACAAGGCCCTCTACGGACTCAAGCAAGCCTCCCGAGCCTGGCACCGCACCCTGAAGACCGAGATCGAGTCCATGGGCTTCAAGGAGTCAACTGCTGACCCAGGCCTCTTCATCAAGCCCTCCTCACCACCAGCCTACCTGCTCATCTACGTCGACGACATTCTGGTCATCACCAACAACACATACATGCTCAACTCCGTCAAGAACCAGATCTCCACCGCCTTCGAGACCCGGGACCTTGGTCCAGCCACCTTCTTCCTCGGCATCGACATCATCCGAGACCGCACCACCAAAACCATCAAGCTGACCCAGACCCGCCATACCACTGACCTGCTGTCCAAGTTCAACATGGAGAAGTCCAAGCCCTTCGATACACCATCCAGCATCGCCATCAAGCTCACCGCCGACGGCGAGCCACTCGACACCAAGGAACATCCCTACTCCACCCTCATCGGCTCCCTCATGTACCTGGCATCCTGCACCCGACCTGATATTGCCCAAGCCGTGGGAGCGTTGGCCCGCTAAATGTCCAAGCCCACCACAGCGCACTGGACTGCAGCCAAGCATGTGCTCCGCTACCTCGCCGGCACCACCGACTACGGCATCATCTTCACTCCATCCGACTCCACACTCAACGCCTACTGCGACGCCAACCACGCTGGCGACATCGACACCCGCCGCTCAACCACCGGCTACGTGTTCACCTTCAACAACGGCTCCATCACCTGGAGCTCCCGCCTGCAGCCCACTGTCGCTGCATCCACCACCGAAGCTGAGTACATGGCTGCCGCTTCCACCGTTAAGGAAGCCCTGTGGCTCCGTAAGCTCTTCACCGACCTGGACCTGCACATCGCATGCATCGACATCAAGTCCGACAGCCAGTCCGCCATCCACATGCTCAAGAACCCCATCATCTCCCTCCGCTCCAAGCACATCGACATCGTACACCACTTTGCCCGCGAGCGAGTCGCCCGTGGAGAAGTCAACTTCTTCTACATCCCCACCGACTCCATGGTCGCCGACATCCTGACCAAGCCCGTGCCCACCAACAAGTTCAAGTTCTGCCGCGACGCAATGGGCATTGCCTAAGTGCAACGGCTGTGCAGCCTGCGTGGGAGTGTTGAGCTGTGACAATGCCACGTGTCCAGTCTACACATCCGCCGCACAGATACCCTCATTCCCGCCTTTCCCGCCCCAGGCACCGCACAATTGTGTTTCCCCACCCCATTCCCAGTTGATCGACACTTGTGCCACTCCCTTTCATGCACCTGACCCAGCCATTATGCTCACCGATACCATGATGCTTTTGTGCCGCATCGTACCCGCATCGTATCAGGAATATCCCAAGTATATGCCGGGAATATGCTCCTCCATCCCAGATCTATTTAACACCGCCTCTACTGCGAATTTACTACTCTTGCTGCCTTTGTAAATACCTCCCGTCAACAGGATGTGCTGGTGTGCGTGAAGAGTGAAGGGGGGCTGTCTGGCTGCTTCCAGTCTGTGCTGGGTGTCAAGCAAGGCTGCCCCCTCAGCCCACTGCTGTTTGGTGTGTTTCTGGACGACTTTGAGGCACATGTGCAGCACTCGGTTGGGGAGGCTGCAATGCTGCCCCAGCTGGCTGGCCCCGTTGCTGTTTGCTGACGACATGTTTTTGGTTGCCACCACGGCAGCTGGGCTGCAAGCCCAGCTGCATGCCCTACAGAACTACTGCAATGACAAGAAGCTCACGGTCAACGCCGCCAAGACCCAAGTGATGATTCTGCGGCCGGGTGGAGGCGACGGCGGCAGGCTGGCGGCAGGCGAGTCGTTCTCCTACGCCGACAGCCCTCTGGAGATGGTCAGCTCCACCAAGTACCTGGGCCTCACCTTTTCCCAGTTAAGCAAACAGCGTGGCTTTGCCAGCTGTGCTGATGTGCTTGCCAAGGCAGGGCGGCAGGCCATGTTTGCCATGCGCCGCCGAGCCTGGGAGCGGGGAGTCAGCCTGGTGGAACAGCAGAGCATGCTGTTTGATGTGTTTGTCAAGCCCGTGCTGTCGTATGGCTGCGAGGTGTGGGGGGTTGACATGCTGAATAGGGCAGACTGCTCCTCAGTAGAACGTGTGCACCGCTGGTTCTGCAGGCGGATCCAAGGGCTCCCACGACAAGTGTCCTCAGCGGTGGCGCTGGCGGAGCTGGGCCGTCAGCCGCTGCACCTGTTCTGGGTGCAGCAGCTGGTGCGCTTCCGGAATCGCCTGTAAGCCAGAATGGCCGAGCCGGACCGGGTCCTGGCCTGGGCGTTTGAGGACAACCTGGCGCTGATGCGCGAGGGGACCGATCTCGCCGCCGGCTCGCCCTGCTGGTGCCGGCGCTGGCAGCAGTTTCTGCTGTCGGCACCCACGGACAGCGGAACGATCGTGTGGCTGACGGAGCTGGATGAGAAGACCGTGGTGGAGCGCGCAGCAGCAGCTTACCTTCGCCAGTCCCTGGAGCCGGAGCCCGAGAGCAGCAGCCAGTAGCAGCCAGCAACATCAGCCAACAGCAGCAACTCCCAGTAACACCCAGCAGTACCAACAAATTTGCCTACTACCTACAGCACATTCGCGGCGGCCTGCCCCTTTCCCAACCAGCATATCACTTGCTTGAAGTCTATGACCCCAATCTCCGTATCGCCCTCACTCGCTTTAGAACCAGTTGCCATGACCTTCGCATCGAACGGGAACGCTATTTGCCAAAGGCCATCCAGGCCCCCACCCATGAACGCACGCACGCACGCACGCACGCACGCACGCACGC
>NW_005434999.1:0-1031 GCF_000147415.1 Chlorella variabilis | reverse complement strand
TTACGCCGCCGCAATGCGTGTATGAGCCTCGCTGGCTCCGAATCCGCTTTGTAAGTCAAGTCAAGTCATAACAAGCCGTAGCTGCTCCGGCTGATGTTGTGGCTACTCCCGCTGATCCTGTTCTGGCTGCCCCGGCTGGTGTTGAGGACAACCAGCCGTTTCCAGCTGGGTGGCCCCAGGCAGAGGGGCGCTGCTGAGGCTGGCAGGGCAATGGCAACGGCAAACCGCTGGTGCGGGCACTGCTGCTGGTGCCGCGGGCGCTACTGGTCGGCCCGCTGCCTCTGCTGCTGCTGGCTGCGCTCCTGCGCCAGCTTCCTACACTCAAACTTGTGGTGGCCCAGGATGCCGCAATGAAAGCAGGGGCCCTTGGACTTGCCACCGGGGTGGTTGCTTGGACGGCCCGGCCCGGCGTGGCGGTCCTGAGCGTTGGCCATCAGCGCCTCTTCGCTGGGGCGCTCTGACTTCTGCTCGCTGTGCTCCACGGTGAGCAGCTTGGGCAGGATGTCATCCAGGCTCAGGTCCCCGTCGGTGGTGGCGGTGATCACGGTGGCCATCGTTGCGTAGGCAGACGGCAGGCCGGACATCACGGACCAGGCGATCTCGGTGTCTGCCACATCCTGGCCGGCAGCGCGCAGCTGGGCTTGGATCTCCTTGGCACGGGACCCGTACTTGGTCAGGGGGTCGGTGGCGCCCATCTTCAGCTGGCTCAGCTGCATGCGTAGCTGCAGCTTGCGCGCGTTGCTCTTTTTAGGGTTTAGGGTTAGGGTTTTTTAGGGTTTAGGTTTTAGGGTTTAGGGTTTAGGGTTTAGGGTTTAGGGTTTAGGGTTTAGGGTTTAGGGTTTAGGGTTTAGGGTTTAGGGTTTAGGGTTTAGGGTTTAGGGTTTAGGGTTTAGGGTTTAGGGTTTAGGGTTTAGGGTTTAGGGTTTAGGGTTTAGGGTTTAGGGTTTAGGGTTTAGGGTTTAGGGTTTAGGGTTTAGGGTTTAGGGTTTAGGGTTTAGGGTTTAGGGTTTAGGGTTTAGGGTTTAGGGTGG
>NW_005435000.1:6610-8267 GCF_000147415.1 Chlorella variabilis | reverse complement strand
GTCAGGTGCGGCGGGGAGCGGTTGTGGCGGCGCTGGCTGCGGGAGCCAGGCTGGCTAGCCGCGGCTGGCTGGCTGGCTGGATGGATGCTGCCAGAGCGCCCCTGCCCCCTCAGCCCCAGCCCTCTCGGCGTGCTGCCGCAGTCCCAAACTGTATCGCCTCGCGTGCCGCCTGTTGCACCGCCGCTCCTCCCGCCTCCTTGCAGGCGGTCTGTGGAGCGCACCATTGCGGAGCTGGGGTGCGCCCATCTGGACCTGTGCCTGGTGCACTGGCCCGTGGCGTGGCTGCCAGGCACCGAGCAGACGGACCCAGAGGTCACGCTGCAGCAGACGTGGTGAGCTGGCGGCGGCGGCTCCCAGGCCAGCTGGCCGGCTGGGGCTCGGGCGGCTGCTGGCAGCTGCCTTCCAGCTGCCTGGCAGCTGCAAGGCGGCCTTCAGTCTGAAGACCAGACAGCATGCCAGGGCTGCAAAGCGCCTGCACGCCGCTACTTTCCACCTCGCCAGCCGACCCCTGCCACCATCGTCGGCGCCGGCTGCTCCGGCACGCCGCTTCCCTGCCTGCTCCCCTGTGCAGGCAGGCCATGGAGGCGCTTGTGGATGATGGTCTGGCCAGGCACATCGGCGTCAGCAACTTCAGCCTGCGGCAGGTAAGCGGCCGCCCGCTGGCCGTGCCGGGCAGCTGGAGCTGGCGCCGCCACGGCTGCTTTGCCAGGGGATGCCGTGCCGGCAGCTCCGGCCTGCTCGTCCCCTCCTCCATTGCTGCAGCAGTGCCGGGCAGCAGCGGCCTCCTCCCTCTCTTAGCGTGCTTCCGCGCACCTCTGCTCTCCCCTGCTGGCAAGTATGGTCGGCGTTTGACGCCTTGCTTCCGCGTGCTCCTCCCGCGCCTGCCAGATTGAGGAGGTGCTGGGCTACGCCCGCATCAAGCCTGTGGTGAACCAGGTGGAGCTGCACCCGCTGCTGGCGCAGCGCAAGCTGGTGGGCGTGTGCCTGCGCAAGGTAGGTGGGCTGGCTGGCAGGCTGGCAGGCTGGCAGCATGATCGGGGCCGAGTTGGCGGTTTGGCAGGCATCGCGGGGGGCAGATGGATGGATTCAGGCGTGTGCGGGGTTGGCGCCTGCCCCACCCCATTCCGCACTCGCAACAAACACTGGCCAGACGGCTGGCAACACGCGCCAGCTGGGCACCCGCCCACCCAGCCTACGCCGTGCCGTGCAGGGCGTGCACAGCGTGGCCTACTCGCCGCTGGGCCACCGCAAAGACAACGAGCTGATGACCCACCCCGCTGTGCTGGAGGTGGCGGCGGAGGCGGGCAAGTCGCCGGCGCAGGTGGGGCTGGCTGGCTGGCGGCTCGCGTGGCTGGCCGGCTGGCCAGCTGGTTGGATCACTGGCTGACTGTTTGGTTGGTTGGGCGGGCGGGCCCCTGCAGCGGTAGGCAGAGCCATCAGTTGCGGGGTGTTGGCAAGACTCTCTCGGGTTGCTTGAGACGGCCTCCCAATCAGCTGGTGCTTCATGGCTGCCTCTTCTGCCGCTCTGCAGGTCCTCCTGAAGTGGAATGTGCAGCGCGGCGTGGCTGTGATCCCCAAGGCCGGCAGCGAGCCGCACCTGAGGGAGAACATTGAGGGGCTGTTCAGCTGGAGTCTGACCTGGGACCAAAAGGTGGGC
>NW_005435000.1:0-1518 GCF_000147415.1 Chlorella variabilis | reverse complement strand
CTTCCGGTCACTATTGGGCTACACACACGTGGCTGCCGCGGGCAGGCCCGCCCCTGCCGCCGCCGCGGGCGCGGCGCAGGCGGCGGGCGCCGTGGCAGGCCGTGCTCATGCCTCACAGTTGACACCGGCACATCAACAACTGCATGAGCCATTCACTCTCCCAGAATTGACGGAGATGGCGCAGCGAGCGAAGAACAGCAAAGCCAGCTTGGGTGCCCTGAAGCCTGAGATGCTGAAGGGTGCTATCAAGCAGCTAGGCCCTTCGCTCGTCGCGCTGCTTAACGCCTGTGTACGGATTGGGGCGTTGCCGGCCCAGTGGGCGATCAGTGCGCTGACACCGATCCGCAAGCCTGGTGCGGACCACCTGCGCTGTGACGGCTACCGCGGCATTGCCGTGGGCACACTGCCGGCCAAGCTGTTTGCCAGCATGCTTCAGAGCAGGTTTACAACCCACACTGAGGCGGCGGGCATTCGGGCATCTGGCCAGGCGGGGTTCCGGCCAGGGTACGGTTGCCGTGACCAGCAGCTTGCACTGCGAGCCATCATTGAGCGGCAGCGGGCGCGTGGGCAGCCGTTGTATGCCTGCTATGTGGACTTCAAGCAGGCCTTTGATAGGGTCCCGCGGCATCTGCTGTGGCAGAAGCTGGAGAGCGCCGGCCTGGGTGGCTGGGCGCTGCGGGCGGTGCAGGCCCTTTATGCGACGGTTCCCATGTGCGTGCGGGTGCCTGGTGGGTACACACCCACATTTCAGGCCACCTCAGGGGTGAAGCAGGGCTGCCCCTTGAGCCCTATTATATATTGTTCGGTCTGTTCCTGGATGACTTCGAGTCCGGGCTGGTGCAACAGGCTGCGGCCGCGGCTCTGCCTCGCTGGCAGAGCGGGGAGTGCGTGCCGCCATTATTTTACGCTGATGACCAGGCCTTGCTGGCCACCACGCCGGCAGGCCTGCGTTTCCAGCTTGGTTACCTTGAGAGCTACTGTGCCGCCTGGGGCCTGACGGTTAACACCAAAAAGACCCAGGTGGTAGTGTACACCACTGGCGGGGCTGCTGCCACGGAGGAGCGGTTCCGCTACGGCGGCAATGAGGTGGAAACCGTCCCCACCTTCAGATACCTCGGCGTGCACCTGCACTGCCGGCAGGCCTTTGCCTCGGCGGCATCGTATCGGGCGGAGGCTGGGCGGCGCGCGATGCACCTGCTGCGTCGCCGCCTGGCCGAGAATGGGTTGCAGGACCCCCTGCTCAGCATGCGTGCGTTCAAGTCTTACGTCCTGCCGACGTTGTCATACGGGGCAGAGATCTGGGCGCCGCAGCTGATTCTGCAGGGCAGGACGGCATGCGAGCGGGTACAGCTGGAGTACCTGCGAGGGCTGCTGGGTGTGCGGGACAGCACCCCAGCCCTCACTGTGCTGGCAGAGACGGGGCAGCTGCCGCTGCCCGCCTACTGGACCTTGCAGGTTGCACGCTTTGTGAGCAACCTGCAGGCTATGGGCGGCGAGCGGGTCGCCCGTCTTGCCATG
>NW_005435001.1:7481-8334 GCF_000147415.1 Chlorella variabilis | reverse complement strand
AAACCCTAAACCCTAAACCCTAAACCCTAAACCCTAAACCCTAAACCCTAAACCCTAAACCCTAAACCCTAAACCCTAAACCCTAAACCCTAAACCCTAAACCCTAAACCCTAAACCCTAAACCCTAAACCCTAAACCCTAAACCCTAAACCCTAAACCCTAAACCCTAAACCCTAAACCCTAAACCCTAAACCCTAAACCCTAAACCCTAAACCCTAAACCCTAAACCCTAAACCCTAAACCCTAAACCCTAAACCCTAAACCCTAAACCCTAAAAACCCTAAACCCTAAACCCTAAACCCTAAATAAACCCTAAAAACAGGGGGCACACAAACAGGATGTGTCGGGTGTCCTCAATGCCGCCAGGGCCATCCAGGGCGGGGCAGTGCGGGCACACGCGCTGCTCGCGGGGCGTGCCAGTGCGTCGCCCCTGCTCCTCCGCCCCCCAGTGCATGCCTGTGCGCAGCTCGGTCAGGCCGCGGCGGCAGCGCCGCTCACGCACCTCCGTGACATACGGTGGGCGGCCATAGCCATCCAGGCTACAACACTCCGGGCGCACATCGCAGAAGTAGTGGCGCAGCCGGGTGTGGGCGGGCGTCTCTTGCGTCACACGCGCCAGGTGGAGCCGCAAGGTTGCCTGCCGTCCGGGCTGATCTTGTCCATGTGGAGCGGCTCANACGTCAGGCCCACAGCCCGGAGGCTGTGCGCCAGCTGGGCGGCCCAAGGCTGCCGCTGTGGCGGCACGTCTGCGCAATCTACTGCCACCGCTGCCGCTGCCTGCACGACCAGGCGCGGCATGCTGCCCTCAGGGGCGGTCACCAAGCTGTTCCACAGGCGGGCTGCCTGCCGCAGC
>NW_005435001.1:0-1731 GCF_000147415.1 Chlorella variabilis | reverse complement strand
TGCGGGCATCTGGGCAGGGGGGGCAGCCGCCGGCAGGGGGCCCGGGGCGGGGCCCGGCACCCCAGGCTGGATGGGCAGGGGTGCTGGCAGCGGTGGGCTGGCCGCCAGGTGCTCACCCAGTGCGCCCTTGGCCGCGAGGGCGTCATGCAGTGCTGCAGGGACTCTGATTTCCACCTCCCAGGCGCCGTGCACCAGGGCAGGGATGCCGCAATCGCACCTAGCCGTGTCCACCCCGCAACGGCCAACTGCTTCCAGCACAGCCGTGCGGGCTTCGTGCTGAGTGCTGGCCGCTGAGCCGCTCAGGGAAAGGCGCAGGGGAGTAGCGGCCGGCAGATGCAAGGATGGCATGCCATGCCCGCGCTCGCCTCGCAGCGCGGCAACTGCCCGGCTGACCCTATCGCGGTACGTCCAGAGTATCGCTGCGGCCAACAACGCCCAGGCCACCAGCAGCGCGAGCCATGCCACCAGCCAGGCCACCAGCGCAAAGAGGGTTACAGAGAGAGCCTCAGCCATTCAGAACAGCTATTCGCTTTCAAGAATGCAGTTGTTTGTGCCAGCGGACGGCCATGCACATCTAGGCGCTGCCACTCACGCGCGACATGCTGCCAATTAGCCTGGGTTAACGCGGCGAGTTGCTGCCAAACGCTGGAATGGCAGCTACGCCCCCCATGCTACTCATGCAGCCGCTGCCACTGAAATGAGGGCCAGCGCTGGCTTGCTGCATCGAGTTGGCGAACCCATAATACACCCTCGAGGCGCTGGCATCCAGGCTGGCATTCAGGCTGCCTGCCATGGTCCGCCCATTCTGCATCAGCGGCCCCGTTGCACCCATGGCTGCCAAGACCGCCAGCTTCAGCTGGTGGTGCTGCTGGGCCTGGGCGGTCAACATGGTGGCCGCACCATGGAGCACCGCACTTGCCGCTGCCACCATGCTGCCTGCCTCGTCCCCGCTAGTCAGCTGCCTCCCCAAACTTCTAAGCTTTGCAGCCGCCTCCATCAAGCTATTGTTGTCACCCCCCAGAAAGGGCGGTTGCGCCGCCGGCACCAGGCTGGCGCCCGGCTGCTGCGCTGCTGCTGCTGGCGGCTGCGCTGCTGCCGCCGGCACCATGGTGGCGCCCGGCGGCTGCGCTGCTGCTGCTGCTGGCTGCGCTGCTGCTGCTGGCGGCTGCGCTGCTGCTGCTGGCGTACGCCTGGAGCGCCTGGGCGGTGGTGAATGTGGCACTGCCGCTGCTCCATGCATGCCCTCGGTGGCTGCCGCTTGTGCCAGCTGCAGCAGCATGGACGGCGGCGCCTCCTCTTCCAGCCGCCCGTGTGCGGCAGCAGCGTCTGCGCAGGAGGTGCCAGCGTATGCTGGGGCTGCTGCCGCACGCCTCCTCTCCTCCAGCTGAATGCGTGCAGCAATGCGCTCCATCCGCGCGTCCCGGCTGGACACCTGAGCATCCTCCTCATAGTCCTCGACAATCGCCGCCAGCTGGTCGGTGATGGGGGAGCTGGTGCTGCCGGGCACGGTGGCAGACGCGGCGCCCGCCATGCCTATGCTGCTAGCCACCATCCAACGGGCAGCGGCTGCCTGCCCCTTCCGCAGATCCTCCGGGTTCGTCTTGGGACGCACCCTGTCCAACGCCTGCGGGGAACAGCGTGAGGCATGGATAACTGTGCGGGAAGGTGCGGGGGAACAGGCATGGACAGCAGCAGCGGCAGAATTCAGGGCACCATGCAGGGCAGCGATCA
>NW_005435002.1:5626-8334 GCF_000147415.1 Chlorella variabilis | reverse complement strand
CTGAGGATCCCCACTGGCCTAATGCCTGCAAGTATGCTGCCAACAGAAGCACAGACCGCGTGGCATACCGCGCACCCTCCCGGTTGCGCGGATTGGCTTGGCTCAGCTGCAGGGCGGGGCGGGGCAGGCAGGCAGGGCGGCACCAGAGTGGCAGCATGAGCGGCCTGGCCATGTGCAAGGTGACTGCAGTGCCTGACTGCCATGCGCAGCACCCTTGGCTCCCCACCAACCTGCGCGTAGCGGTGCAGCGCTTCTTTGTAGGAGGCCATGGCATCAGAGGGCGGCGCCCCCGCCAGCACCGCCGCCGCACCCAGCGCCTCCTGCACCCCTGCGTATGCCTTGTACGCGCGGTCAGCCTTGGTGTCGCTGGCCAGCAGGCGAAGCGTACTGGAGGCAGTATCGTAGTCGCCCAGCATAAGCGCCAGGTCGCTCAGCTGGCGCATGTGGCTCTCCACCGAGCCGCCGGCGTACGAGACGCCGGCAGCGCCGGCAGCGCCGCCACTGGCGGAGGGTGTGCCAGGGGTGGACGCACTGTCCAAAGCGCCCTTGCGCCAGAGCAAGCTCTTCAGCTGGTTCTTCAGACCTTTGCGGTTGGCAGTTACCTATGGGTCGGCACAGTAGGGGCAGGACAAGCGAGTGTGCGGGGCAGCGCTGAGGGCGCAACAGGCCGAGACAGGCAAACTGTCGCTGCGATGCCCACCGCCGCACCTGCACATTGAGTGCCCGCAGCCGCATCTCCATGTGCGGCAGGATGGAGCGCACCGCCAGCTCGTGTACAAAGCCAGCCAGGCCAGACATATCGGCCTCGCTCAGCCAGGCACCCAGACCGCCAGGCGGCACCGGGGGGCGCTCTGCGGGCTCACCGCCGCCACCATCCGGCAGGCAGCCGTGCAGCATGTCGGCCCAGAGCCGGGGGCCCACCGGTGAGCCGCCGCCGCTGCCACTGTTGATGCTGAGAACCTGGCAACTGGTGCCCAGGGTGCTGCCCAGCTGGTGCAGCTTCTCTTGCGCCGCCACTAACACCTCGGGCCCCTGGCTGGCTGCGTCATGCAATAGCACATAGTGCCGAAGCACCCCCGCTGACTCCATCACCCCGGCCTGCATCAGCGGGGGCAGCGCCGAGTGACGCCACAATGCCGCAAAAGCTGCCGCCAGGTCGTCCGGCATTGTCCTGCCCTGCCAGCCCCTATGAAACTGATCGTGTCACCGCCCTGCTGGACACGGTTGCCTGCTGAGGTCTTCAACAAAGTACCTGCCTGCCTCCCTTCTGCTGCTGCCGACCTGGCTGCTGCTGCGCGTGCTGCCGTCAGTCGTGGCGGGACCGGCAAGACGCTGCTCCACCAGCTTTCCTACACGGCTGGTCGGTCAAAACGAGCTGAAGCCAGGACGTGCTGAGCCTACCAAAACATCCCAGCCAACCAACAGCGCACTCATTGCTGGCGATTGATTGTTGCTGCACGGGGTGTGCTGGTAGACCTGCTTGCTGAGCTGATCGGCGAGGTGGAACATGGACCGATTCAAATAAAACGCATACATAAAGAGCAAAGCGCAGGTATCACAGGGGTACGGCTATGAAAGGGTGCTGGGACGAAGCCGCACATTGTCGCTGGCAGCGTCAGAAAAAATAGGAGATGAACGGAGATTCAAACAATGATGTTTCCTAATAGCAGAGAAAAACTTGTGTAGATTTTGATAATATCACGCTCTGTCAGGCAACATCGCTGCTGCTGCGCCAGAATAAGGTATGAAGAATTGGGATGGGGTCGTACACAGAAAGAATGGGGTCGTACACAAACCGTTAAGATAGATCGGTAGACATTGTATCTTGACGCTGTGCTGCGCATCGAGGCAATGGCGCCATGTGATGGCAAGGCATCTATTGCGAGGCTTGCTAGGGCCGAAGAGTTGTCGGGATCCCGTTGCACGTCCAGATCACTACAGGTAGGTGGAGGCAAATAGGTCAGCTCCCACATAGGGAGCCAGCTGAAGCATTGCCAACTGCTTCTGCACTGTCCATACTACACCAAACCACCCAGCCCCTCGCTGGCATTAGCCAGGCAGCCTCACCTTCGGCGCCGTGCGCTCCTGCGCCACCAGCAGCTTCGACAGCTGGGCAACTTGCAGCCGTGACTCCTGCAGCGCACCCTCTAAGAAATTGCACTTGGACGTGGAGTCCGCCAGCAGCTCCTTGTTCTCCTGCAGCTCACGCACGACCTCGCGCTTCTCCGCCTCCCACTTCGCCTCCGCCGCCTCCAGCTCGCTCCTTGGCACCAAATCCGGCTGCGGCTGGGTGGCCGCTTCCGGCTGCTGCTTCTCTTGAGCTGGCGCACGCTCGTCCTGCTTGCCAATGGCTGGGCCTTGCTGCATGTTTGCTGCCTGCTGTGCGTCCCACGCCTTGTTCAATCAGTGGGACGCAACATTGGTGGCAATTGGGGCAAGAAATGCCACCGCTGCTGGGGATGTGACCGCCGCTGCTGCTATGTGCGCTGCCGCTGCCGCTAGCTGCCCTGGTCCATCGACATTGCCTGTGCTTGGCGCGCTGGCTTTGAACGGGGCAGCGGGGAGCAGCGATTAAGGCCGGGGCGCTGTGGGCTTGAGGGCAGGGAGGACATCTCCTCGAAATTGAGGCACGGCGGGCTCCAGCGTCGGAGGGGCTGGCTGGCAGAGGAAGAGGGGCGCAGCTGGCTGCGCTTTCGGATTTTGCGCCA
>NW_005435002.1:0-3521 GCF_000147415.1 Chlorella variabilis | reverse complement strand
TATGGGCTGCCACCGCAGCAGCCGCCAGTGCAGCCAAGCCAGCCGGTTGATCCGCGGCGCATGGCTGTAGCAGGTGGTGTGCCGCCGCGCCCCATGATGTCACTGGCCACGCAGCCCCCACCACAGCAGCCGCAGCCGCCGCAGCCGAGCATGCCAGCCATGCAGCAGCCACAGCCAGCACCAGGCGGAGGCGCACTGACAGCAGAGCAGCAGCAGGGTGAGTCGCTGCTGTGGCTTGCCATGGCCACAGCACGTGTGTTCTGCCCAGCGCAGGACCAGTACTTGCATTGCTGGTGAACGTCAACTGCATGACACGCCTATTGAGGGCAGCAACACAGCGCAAGCTTCATATGTGCACCGCCCTGACCGGCAACACGCCTGCCTACCACCCTCCCGCCTGCCTTCTTGCAGCCCTACTGCAGCAGGTCATGTCGCTGACCCCGCAGCAGATAGAGTTGCTGCCGCCACAGCAAAAGGCGCAGGTGTTGGCACTGCAGCAGCAGTTGGGCCACCGCTAACAGCTTGGACCCGCAAGGGTGCCTGCACACCACCACCAGCCATGGACATCAGACTACAGCTGATAGGGGCTCTCTGTCTGGCCTTGATCCCACTTTGCCAAGCTGTAATGCTCTTGTTGAGTGCACGTGCTCTCTGGGGAAAGCAGCACCATGGCAGTCAAAGTATGGAAAGCCAGCCACGCGCAGACGCACGAGGTTCACAGTGTCATTCAGGTGGTTCTTTAACAACGCTGCCTTTGATTTACATCAGAACCATGAATCTTAATCAAATGTTGAGTTGAGGAAGCACTAGATGCAACCAAACCAGTTGCAAAGTTGTAACCAACCAAATGCAGAATCACCAAGGCGGGGTCTCCTGTTGCAGCACTGTGCAATGATGTGGTGGCACAGCACGGCTGCCCAACACTTGGGGTGGCTGCCCCGCAAAGTGCCAGGACACATAACAGTCCGCAAGGGACAGCTTGCCGGGACGGCTGACTGCCACCTGCAGCGGCATCTCCACAACCTGCCCTGGCCGCACCACCGGCAGCGTCATCCGCGTCCGGCCGCACCACACGTGCTGCCGCATGGGGGGTAGCGCCTCTACCGTAGCCAGCACCACTGGCCCACTGCCGCTGCTACTCAGCGTGGGAGAGCGGGCACCGGCGCTGCCAACAGGTGCCTGGCCATTGTCCATGGTTGCTGCTGCTGGCTGCGCCTGTGAGGTGGCCCAAGTGGGCACGCCGATCGGTGCCACTTGGCCATCCGGCAGCCGGCCCACCTCTACGCACACAGCAGCTGGCGCCGCCATGGTGTTGCGCACAAGGAGGGTCAGGGGCAGCACGCACAGCGGCGCCACGCCAAAGTTGTGAGCTAGGCTGACAGGCCCTCGCAATCGGGCATCAATGGCTGGCGCGGTGTGGAGCCTGCAACAGGCGGGATGTACATGAAGTAAAGTGAATGAAGTGAAGGCTGGACAAGCAAATGTTGCCACCTCATTGCAGAGCACCAGAGCGTGCAGCAAATGGTCAATCAGTCACAATCACACACACCTCTGGTTGTGCAAGCAACAGAAGCCACGGCGCGGAGCTGCACCATCCTTGCCGTCTGCCTGCCAAAGCACAACCACATCCATCCCTTCTGCGCCATCCTGCGTATGCTGCTTTGGGCGCTGTTGCGGCGATGGATGCTGTCGCTGCTGCTGCTGGGCTGGAGGCTGCAAATGCTTAGGGGTGACTGGGGCTGCTGCTGCCACGTGCCTGCTGACCTGGAGCAGCCCAGCCTCAGCTGCCGTCATGATGGCCCCTGTCGCTGCTCCATCTACGCCTGCTGACGCATCCTCACCAGGTACCAACAGGCGATGCATGGCAGCAGATGCATCTGGTGCAATTGGCAGGCTGCCGCCACCATCACCGCTGCCGCTGCGACTGCCATCTAGGCTGTCGGCATTGCACAGCTGCCAGCTGCTGCTATGGCAGCTCAACCCAGTGACCAACACGGACTCGAACGACAGGTTGTGGTAGCTGCGCCTGCAACAGGCACCCCGCCCGGCGCAGAGCCAGCCACCCCTGCTACCAGGCGGCAAGACAGGTACAGCAACGGCAGTGCCTGCACCGCTTGAGCATAACGTGCTGTGCGGTATGCCAGGGCATCGAGCCCGCACCAGTGGCTCGTACCGCCATGCCACCACCAAATGTGCCGCACCCGCCTGTGGCGCCCTGCAAAATAGGAAATAAGGCTGGGCTTTGATAGCATTCAGGAGCATGGAAGGCACTGCAGCGTCCTCGCATTTCGCAAGGCGACATCACTGTTCGGCCAACACAGCAGGAGCCAATCAAGAGCATTATCCCAATGCCGCGAACCTGAACCAGACTGGAAGCGTGAGTTCTTGGCCCACACCCAGCCGCACATTGGGCAGCATGTAGACAGCGACACCCTGACGGAAGGTGGGGGCCGGCACAGGCTCTGTAAGGCAGCCACCGAGGCTGCTGCGGGGGCTGCTGAAGCTGCTGCGCCGACTGTTGAGGTGGGCGGGAGGGCTGCTAACCATTGCAACAGTGGCGCTGCTGACACACCCTAAAGCGGCGGGAGTTGCATGGACAGGCGAGCTAATAGGCTGCTGCCGCTGCTCCTGGTTGGGGCTGACTGAAGTTACAATGCCGTCGCTGCCGATGCCGTCACTGCCATTTCCAGAACCGGCTGCTGGGCCGCCACCGAGGAAGATGCCTGCGGTCCCTGCTGCCGCCATGGACAAATGCTGTAGGGTCATGGCCCCGCTGTTCTTCAGCCGCATGCTGCAGCACACCACCTCCCCCGCTAGCACTGCTGCCGGCAAACCCGTGACGCTGACCTCCAATCGCGGCATGGGGGGCAGCACGCGGAAGGACATGCCACCGGGGGCGGGCCGATCGGCATCGAGGAGCACCCTGGAAGCATCAGGAGTGGGGGTTGCGCATCACCCACAGCAGCAAGAAGGGACATATGAGCTGAATGCAGGACCATGGATGGCCGCACAGGCTTCCGACATGCCAGCATGTGGCAGCGGGCCGGCATTGTCGCACTCACTTGCTGCTACTGCCAGGCTTGCGTGAGATGGGTCGGGGTATGTGGAAGGCCGCCTGGCCATGAGCGGTGCCGTTGAGCAGCCAGGCGAGGCCGTGCAGGTGCAGGCTGCCTGGCTTCAGTGGCACAACGCGCGAGTGCACAATCACACGCTTTCCGCCCTGCAGCGTCACGTTGTCCTCGTGAACCTGCAACATGGGGTGGGGGTGGAGGGTCAGCCAGCTTGAACACACTGCAGGCAGCAAAAATGCCAGCAGGAAGCGGAACGCAGGAATGGAAGAAGGAAAGGCAGGTAAAGTGAAACGGTAGGGAGCAGTGTGCAGCGCTGGGCAGCCCACCTGGAAGCCTGGCTGCTGCTGCTGCCCGCCACCCTCACTCGGCGCCGGCACTAAGCTGCCATCCGGGCTGCGACTGGCACTGCTGCCGCTCGCCAACATGCCAGCACCCGAGGATGAGGTGGCG
>NW_005435003.1:7338-8570 GCF_000147415.1 Chlorella variabilis | reverse complement strand
TACTGGCGCGCGCCCTGCTGCTCACTACCCGCCGCAGCGGAAGCCGCCTTCCCGTGTGCCGTTCCTTCACGTGTGTTTTGTTCATGCCACCCAACTCCGCCCCGCCCCTCCCCTCCCCTCCTCTTGTCCTTGCCCCGCAGGGCCTTGTGTTCTTCCTGGGTCGGGAGGTGCCTCGCGAGCAGCTGCTGCTGGTGGTGCGCGCGTTTGGCGGCGAGGCGGGGTGGGTGGGCGAGGGGTCTCCCGTGGAGGAGGGGGACGAGC
Organism: Chlorella variabilis; assembly: GCF_000147415.1. Taxonomy (NCBI): domain Eukaryota; kingdom Viridiplantae; phylum Chlorophyta; class Trebouxiophyceae; order Chlorellales; family Chlorellaceae; genus Chlorella; species Chlorella variabilis. The sequence goes on along the minus strand of NW_005435003.1, from coordinate 8,309 downwards.
GCATCACGCACCAGGTGGGGCGGGGTGGGGTGGGGGCGGCAGGGCAGTGTGGGGCGTGTGTGGGGCGGCAGCCCATGATGTGGCGGCTGATGTCAGCAGAGGGCCACGCGCGCCCCCCTGCTCCGGCCCAGCCTCGCGTGAACGCCTCCCCCTGCTCCTCCCGGCGCCACCACCCCACCCCGCCACACCTGGTGCGTGATGCGCTCGTCCCCCTCCTCCACGGGAGACCCCTCGCCCACCCACCCCGCCTCGCCGCCAAACGCGCGCACCACCAGCAGCAGCTGCTCGCGAGGCACCTCCCGACCCAGGAAGAACACAAGGCCCTGCGGGGCAAGGACAAGAGGAGGGGAGGGGAGGGGCGGGGCGGAGTTGGGTGGCATGAACAAAACACACGTGAAGGAACGGCACACGGGAAGGCGGCTTCCGCTGCGGCGGGTAGTGAGCAGCAGGGCGCGCGCCCCGCCCAACGCTCAGCCGTGGGCGGGCGCACCTTGAACAGCGCGGCGCACAGGCCGGCGTCGTCGTCGGCGTCCACGTCGGCCGCGCCGCCCGCCGCCGCCTCCCCATCCACCTCCCCGCCCTGCCCCTCAGCCTCCTCCTCCTCGCCAGCGCTCTCGCCAGCCGCGGCAGCTGCCAGGTCAGCGTCAGCGGGGTCGCCCGCCTGCGCTGCGCCTGCCGCCTCCTCCTCCTCATCATCATCATCATCGCTGCTGCTGCTGCTCCCCTCCTCCGCCTCCTCGCCGCCGGCCTCCCCCTCGTCGCCGGAATCAATGTCAAACCCGCCCTCCTCCTCCTCCTCCTCCTCCTCCTCCTCCTCCTCCTCCTGCCGTGCCTGCTGGCCTGCCGCCGCCGCCTCGCCCCGAGGCCGCTCCCCGCGGATCTCTTCCTCCAGCTCGCGCACCTGCACCACCACCAGCAGGCGCAGGGTGGGCGGCCGCATGCTGCACACTGGCTGCCCTGTGCAGCCCGGG
>NW_005435003.1:0-1179 GCF_000147415.1 Chlorella variabilis | reverse complement strand
CCTCGTCGCCGGCCCCAGCCGTGTCTGTGCCTCGCTGACGTGCGCCCGCTCCTACCCCCTGGCGCTGCAGGTGCGAGGCCGTTGGCCAGCACTGGGTGCAGGAGTGCCCCACCCAGGGCGACCCCAACTTTGACAGGAAGCGCGTGCGCCCGCCGGTGGGCATCCCCATGACCCGCCTGGCGCTGTCGGAGGAGGGCGGCCTCGTGCTGCCGGGGGGCCAGATGGGCACGCTGGTAGCCAACGAGGACGCCTTTGCCCGAGAGATACTGGGCCTGCCCACCGCGGCGCCGCAGCAGCAGCCCGAGGCGGCGCAGCAGCAGCAGCAGGCGGCGGTGCCGGCAGCGGGCGGCGAGGCCAAGCCGCCGCTGCTTCTGCTGGACAGCAAGCCGGCGGCGGAGAGCGCCTCGGCGGCGGCAGCGGCGCTTGCGGTGAAGGCCGAGCCGGGGGCTGCCGGAGCCGCAGCAGCGGTGCCGGCGCCGGCAGCTGGCGGTGCGGCGTTGGGGCCCGTGGCCGCGCCGATGTTGGCTGGCGAGGCCGAGCTGGCGGCGTCTGCGCCCTTTGGCGCCATGCCCGGCGCCGGCTTCTTCAGTATGTTCATGCAGACGGCGCTGCTGCCCCGCGGGCCGCCCGACTTCCTGCGCTGCGCGTTTGACCGCCCAGAGCCGCTGCCGCGCGCGGGTGGGTGGCGCCAGCCGCTGCCGGCTCCGCCTGTCGGGGCCCGCCTGGGTTGCCCTGCAGCAAAGTTGGCTGGGCGTGGTGCAGGAGGGCTGAGCAGCGCTGCTCGTTCTTTTGTACTCCCGCCGTGCTTGTTCCTCCTGCTGACCTCTCGCCGCCGCCTGTCCCTGCAGAGTTTGAGCGGATGCAAGATCAGTACCGCGCACGCTTCAACATGCCGCCGCTGCGCCTGCCAGAGCTGCCGCCCCCGCGGCGCCGCACCCCGCCCCGGCTGCGCAGCCCGCCGCGCCGCCGGCTGCCTAGCCGCGAGCGGCCAATGATGCCGTCGCAGCGCAGCCGCAGCCGCGAGGGCCGCCCGATGCCCTCGCAGCGCAGCCGCAGCCGTGAGCGCCGGCCAATGCCCTCGCAGCGCAGCCGCAGCCGGGAGGGGCGGCCCGTGGCCTCGCAGAGTGATGTGCGGGGGCGCAGCAGGGAGCGCGGCGCCAAGGATGCCAAGGATCGCGG
>NW_005435004.1:6989-8703 GCF_000147415.1 Chlorella variabilis | reverse complement strand
TTGCTGCTCACCTGCAGCTGCGCCTGCACCGCCTCCAGCTGCGCATTCTTCTCCAGCAGGCTTGCCTCCAGCAGGCTGGACTTGCGGTCCTGAGTCTCCAGCGCGGCAATCATCTCGTCGTGCAGGGTGTGGTAGTTGACGCGCTCGTTGACCACCGCCTGCGACAGGGCAGGGAGGTGAAGGTAGGGGCTTAAAGGTGACTGTCTGGGCATGGAAGGGCTGGGAGGGGCAAGGGCTGGTGAGCAGATGGGTCGGCGGATGGTACATCTGCTATTTAAACGAGAGGGCAACCCACCACAGCACGCATGGCACCACTGCAAGCCACCGCAAGCCACATGCTGCCCTAAAATCTCACCTGCGTGCGCACACACATGGCGCGCAGCCCAAACTGCAGGCTCTGCAGCGTCTCGTCGACATGCTCCGCCGCATCGCAGGCCACCACCAGCAGGCTGGTCTTGGCGTTGCCACCCAGAAAATCCTGCGCGGGATACACAGGGGGCCACACACGGAGCGGCGGCAGAAGCTCAGAGCGGCCTACATCGCCGTTCTGGCCGGCAACTCCTGGCGCTGAACGCCCTTACGCGCCACATTACAACAGCCGCTCCCGCCATCCTGCCGCTGCCGTGATGGCACTGGCGCTGGGCTGCCTACTGCGTCCGACCCTTCTGCTGCCCAACACACAGTTTGGCGCACCTGGAGCAGGCGGGTGAGCTTGGAGTCGCGGAAGGGGACGTGGGTGGCTGCGGGGTCGGCCCGCGCGTTGATGCACATGCCCAGCGTGGTGAGGGAGAGGTTGATGGACTTGCCTTCGCTGGCACGCAGCCCCGTGGACTTGCTCTTCTTCAGCCGCTCGCTGCCCGCCAGGTCAACCAGGAACAGCTTGCCCACCTGCCCCACGGTAAGGGTAGGGTGGGGACAAGCCTGCCTCTGCCCCCAGCCACAAGGAAGGAAGCGGAGCCACGGCTGGGCGGCCAAGCTACCATGCTGCCAAGGCCACAAAGCCCACCACCCCCAGCCAGCCTCACGGCAGCCAGCCCACCTTGACGCGCTGGATCTTGGCCTCCCCCGTCCCCGACACCGACCGCCGCTTGATGACGGTCAGCATGATCACAGCGTGGGAGCGGCTGGAGTGGGCGTTGAGCGCGGTGAAGGCGGTGGGGCGGTTGCGGTCGCCCAGGTGAAGCAGGTGCAGGCACTGCGTGATGTTCTGCACCTCCTGCTGGTGCACACCCGACACAAACACGCCGCCCTCATTCTCCCGGATCTGCAGGTTCTCGCTCTCGGAGCGAAGCAGGTCCTGCGCGGAGGTTGGAGGGCGGGGGCAGGAGCAGCACGCAGGAGTGGGAGGGTGACGAAGCAAGGGGAGCGGCCATGCTATGAGGGGCAGCCCAGACACCACTGCGTGCACACAACACACAACAGCACACCAAACCACACAAACATGATCGCGCGCACACATACAACAACAACAACAAACAAATACCACCCGTGACCCCGCCCAGGCCCCCCCAGCGGGCCAGGCCTCCACCTGGATGAGCTCCATGTAGAGCTGCACGTATGACATGTACACCGTGTACTCGTGCCCCTGGAACACCTTGATGCCCACCTGCAGGGGCAGAGGACGAGGGCGGGAAGAGCAAGAAGAATGACGAAGAAAGGTTGGAGCAGCTGTCGATGGAAGGCAGTCGGGGGGGCGGGGGGGGGGGGGGGGCAA
>NW_005435004.1:5614-6939 GCF_000147415.1 Chlorella variabilis | reverse complement strand
ACGCCGCGTGCTGCTGTGCACCGCAGAAATTATGGGCGGTGCGCAGCGGCGGCGGGCGGCTGGCGGGCGGTGAGCGTCGCGGCGAAGAGGCACATGCCACCGGCAGGGCGCGTTGCCCCTTCTAGCCCAATTGGCGATCCACGGCATGCACTCGTTCCTGTCGAACTTGCAGGCGCAGCTGCCGCGCTGCAGGTGCACTGTACTGCATGTTGTACTGCATGCAGTACTGCCGTACCTCATCGGGGTTCATCGACCTGTTGGGCTCATTCTTGAAGATGTCCCGCACCATCTCGTGCACCTGGGGTGCAGCGAACCGGGGGCAGGGTAGCGTCACGCCGACAGAAGCCGCCCAGCTAGGCAGAAAGCTAGCCAGGCAAGGCAGCAGGCAGGCAGGCAGGCAGGCAGGCAGGCAGGCAGGCAGGCAGAGTGTGCATGAGCAGCCCAATTGGGCCGCCAACACAGATCCAGATGCCCGGCCAACCACTCGGGCATCAACCCCATCTGAAAATCTAGCTCACCTAGGACATGCCCCCCACCATGAGCACCTCCTGGATGTCGGCGGGCTGCACCCCCGCAGTCCTTCATGCAGCTCAGGCACGGCTGCACCGTGCGGTCCAGCAGCGACTCGACCAGCTGCTCAAACTTGGAGCTGCGGCAACAGAGGGAGGCGGGAGAGGGAGGGCGGGTCACCGCAGTTCGCGGGTTTGGGCATTTGAAAGGGGCTGGCGGATGGGCGGGAGGCTAGATGCAGCAGGCAGCGGGCAGCTGGCCGCAGGCGCAGAGTCGTGCGTGCTACATCGGTGATGAGGCGGGGAGCCCTGTATGCCGCCGTCGAGCACTGCTGCATCCGCCCCAGCGCATCGCAGACCGCAGCTCAGCGGAAGCCACCCCAACAGGAACTAACACCCATCGGGCGATGTTCATCTGCAGGTGCTTGGCGCCCGAGGCATCGGCGGTGATGAAGGGCAGGTTGCCATCGGTCTGCCTCATGCTGCGGTGGCTCGGTGCACCAGACAGGGCAGACAAAGGGCAGTGTGGAGCAAAGCAATGTGCCGTGAAGCTCTGGATCCCTGCCCGCGCTGGTGCAGACCACCCAGCCTGGCTGGCACAGGGCTGGAACGGCACAGCACAGAAGGCACAGGCCAGGCAGCGAGCCACCCAAGCTGCCCCCCACCTGGACAGCTCGCACTTGGCCTTCTCCGCCGCCTCGCGCAGCCGCTGCACCGCCAGTTTGTCCTTGGTGAGGTCGATGCCCTGTGGGGGTGGAGGCAGAGGTGGAAGGGTGAGTGGGGAGGGGCTGGGGAGGGAGGCCGGAGCGCCCCCGG
>NW_005435004.1:0-3033 GCF_000147415.1 Chlorella variabilis | reverse complement strand
CTCGTCAAAGTCAGAGCAGCCCACGGGCAGCAGCACGTCCCTGCCGCGGACTTGCAGGTCCTGCGGGCGGCAGCGGCAAAGAGAGGCCGGGCTGGTGATCAGCGGCGGGTGGGTGGGGGTCGTTACCCTCCTCTCCTCGCCCAGGGCAGCACAGTACACTGCACTGGACACACACTAAACCTTTCTACCACCAGATCCCTCCGCCTGGCTCAACATGGCCGCGAACCACCACAAACCTGCAGCAGGTAGCGCAGCAGCGCCCGCCGGTCTTGGGCCAGCTGATTCATGTCGATGAAGAACAAGCTGCGCAGGGAAAGCAGGGCAATGCTCGCAAACTGGAGTCTGGCGTACCGCGTCGAGAAGGAAGTACTTCTATTTCAACGCCTCTCTTGTGTTCATTTAGAAGCCAAAACATCCGCATTAGACTCGTCATCGGTACTCCTTGTTTCCTGATCATTCGTAGACCGTGAAACTGTTTTTGGCTTCACGCGAGATGGCCGCCATCTCGTTGCGTCCCCTCGGCATGATCCGCTTGGTCAGCAGCGGGAGCGTGGCCCGCGCCACGCCGCGAGCAGGCAAGCACATACTCCAACCTGAGACTCGCGGACTGTGGCCGTGGGCACACTGCTGGAGAAGCACTGACAGCCATGCTGCCTGTCCCGCCATGCTGCAGGCGTGGTCACCTCTGCTGCTGCGGGCGGCTGGGCTGGTGCTGGCGGGAGCGGCCGTCGCTACGGTCTCCAAGGCACAGGCAAGGCGTGGTCTTAAGTGCTTGGTCCAAGGCTGGCAAGGCTGGCAAGGCTGGCAAGGCTGCTTGTGCGACCTGTTTGCGTGAATTTGCGCTCAGTCCTGCCCTGCTGTCCGGCCATACAGCGCCCACAGCTCATTACCATGTGCTGCAGTAGCCCCCGCCTCGGTCCGCGCGGCGCCTGGGCCTGCAGAGCGCCCCCCCAGCCCAGAACTTCCCGCCTACGGGCCTGCGCGCAGCATTGGTGGCGGCAGCAGTGGTGGCAGCAGTGGCGGCAGTGGCGGCGGCAAGGACGAGGGAGGCGGCGACGCAGGCAGTGGGCCCAGCCAGCAGGTATGCTCGCTGCGCTGCACCGACCTGACCCCTGGCATGTGCCTGTCCGGTTCCCAACACGCGGTGGCTGCTGTGCCTGCGACTTCAGCTGCACATGTCGCCCACGGTGCCGTGGTGCATGGGGTGGTGGCCCCGTCACCTGCAGCTGTGTGCGTGTGCATGTGTGTGTGCACATGCTCAGCCGATGGCACGGTTCGTTGGGTTGCTGCCCTGCTCACGGATGCTTGCTGTGGCACCCAACTCACCGGCACCCTGAAGCGACTTGCGGCATTACTTGCTGCAGGCCCCCATTCCCCCCCTCAAGATAGATGAGAAGGCGCTAACCGATGCCGTCATCGGCGCAGCAGCCCGCCAGCTGCCCACGGCACTCACCTGGCTGGGAGGCTGCGTCTGTGCAGGCGTTGCACTTTTTTTCCGCTGGGTTTTCACCAAGCTGGAAAAGATGGATGACAGGCTGGAGAAGATGGAGGATAGGCTCAGCAACAAGATGGAGGCGCTGTTTAACAAGCTGGACGACAGGCTGAACAAGCTGGACGACAAGACGGAGGCCCTGTTCAAGGACCTCAAGCTGGACATCAACAAGCTGGACGACAAGATGGAGGCCCAGTTCAAGGACCTCAAGCTAGACATCAACAAGCTGGACGACCAGCTGCGTGTTGTGAGCAGTAATGTTGGCGCCATCAAACTGGTGGCAATTTCTAGCGCCGTGACGGCGGGCATGGGGTATTTCCTGTTCAAGCCGTCTAGATAGAGTTCGCTTGTGAGTGCTGCTGCTGAGCGCCTGTGTAACGAGGGTCGGGTTTTCACACCAATGGCACCACAGTTGCACCTGCTGCTGCGTCACAAGGTCACACCTCCAGCAGTCCCTTTCAGTGGATCGTCATTTGCATGCTCAATGTGCATCATTACAGGGAAAGAAGTGTGGGTTGAATGCGATGTGGGATCGGCGCAGGCAACAACTGTGCGGTCGGCTGGGCGGCCGCTCCAAGCGTGCCTCGTGGCGGCGCAGCACTGGGGACGGCACACCCATGCCTCCGGCGCTGGGCGCCAACACTCGCCTGCCTCCCCTCCCCTGTCTGGAAAACCAGCCGCCCAGCTGTCTACCTCTCCTTGTCCTTCACTTCCGCGTCCTGGACGTTCTCACCGCTGCCACTGCCCTCACCGCGGCCCGCCAGCGACACGCCAACCTTCATTACGGCCTGCTGCAGCTCATTGCTCTTGGCCTTGATCTCCTGCATTCTGCAGGGAGAGGGGCAGGAAGGAAGATTGAGAAGGAGTGGGGGAGGAGCACATAATTGGCGATCCACGGCATGCACTCGTTCCTGTCAAACTTGCAGGCGCAGCTGCCGCGCTGCAGGTGCACTGTACTGCATGTTGTACTGCCTGCAGTACCGCCGTACCTCATCGGGGTTCATCGACCTGTTGGGCTCCTTCTTGAAGATGCCCCGCACCATCTCGTGCACCTGGGGTGCAGCGAACCGGGCGCAGGGTAGCGTCACGCCGACAGAAGCCGCCCAGCTAGGCAGAAAGCTAGCCAGGCAAGGCAGCAGGCAGGCAGGCAGGCAGGCAGGCAGGCAGGCAGAGTGTGCATGAGCAGCCCAATCGGGCCGCCAACACAGATCCAGATGCCCGGCCAACCACTCGGGCATCAACCCCATCTGAAAATCTAGCTCACCAAGGACATGCCCCCCACCATGAGCACCTCCTGGATGTCGGCGGGCTGCACCCCCGCAGTCCTTCATGCAGCTCAGGCACGGCTGCACCGTGCGGTCCAGCAGCGACTCGACCAGCTGCTCAAACTTGGAGCTGCGGCAACAGAGGGAGGCGGGAGAGGGAGGGCGGGTCACCGCAGTTCGCGGGTTTGGGCATTTGAACGGGGCTGGCGGACGGGCGGGAGGCCAGATGCAGCAGGCAGCGGGCAGCTGGCCGCAGGCGCAGAGTCGTGCGTGCTA
>NW_005435005.1:6805-8682 GCF_000147415.1 Chlorella variabilis | reverse complement strand
CCAGGTGCTGCACTGGCTGCTGCCGGGCACCTGGGCCTTCTCGGTGGTGGGCGCCGACCCGGCCGGCAACACGGCGCCGGCGCAGCAGGTGGAGTGGACCGTGGAGTATGCAGAGGCGGCGGGCATGTACACGCGCTTCCTCAGGTGTGTTTGTGTGTGTGTGTGTGATGGGCGGGTGGATGCGTTCCTGGAGGGAGGCTAGCTAATGTTGGTTGGCTGAGCGCGTCGCGCCTCTGCCGCTCACCGCCGCCACGTCTCGGCCCCGCTGCGCCGCCATGCAGCGGCCCCTTTGGGCTGCAGCCCAAGGAGAACATGACCTTCACCTTCACAGACCTGGATTCGGCTGGGCAGGCGGCGCAGGTCTTCTCCGCGCACCAGTGCTGGCTGGAGGCGGTGGGAGGTGGGTGGGCGGCGTTGGTTGTATGTGGGGGGGGGTGCGCTCCCATTTCCGGCGGACTCCCAGCTAGCTCTCAGTAGCTCCCAGCACTCTTCAAAGCAGGCACGTCTATCAGCGCTGTGCTGCTGGCTGCCAAGCTCCCTGCCTGCTCGGTTGCCCGCCGCTGCAGGTGCCTCTGCGGCGGCATACGTCGACTGCACCAGCCCCGTGGCGCTGCCCGCAGACACCAAGGTGGGTGTGGCGCATTGCATCTGGCTGCGGGTGCAGGCGCTGTGTGCTGGGTCCGCCACGCTCGGCCACACCCTGCATTGGCTGTCTTGCCACCGACACCAGGCCTGCCCCTGCCTCCCTCGCTGTGCCTGTGCAGGATGGCTCTTACCACTTCCACGCCCGCGTGGCTGGCGCCAATGGCGCCGCTGGCACCGAGGCGCTGTCCACGTTTGAGGTGGACTCGGTGCCGCCTGAAGTCAGCATTGCAGGTGGGGCGCTTGTGGACTGCCTGTCCCAGCGCGTAGCAGCCCGCCCGCCCCGACCTGGGGAGCCCTGCAGGCTGATGTAGCCACGGCAGCCCTGCCGCTCCACACGGCCCTGCCTGCTGCTCGCCTGCAGAGCCCCCCGGCGCCCCCTCGTCCCCCATGCTGCGCTCCAACGCCACGTCGGTTGCCTTCAACTCCAGCGAGGAGGGGGTGTCCTTCTACTGCGGGTGAGGGCGGGTGGAGGAGGGACGGTGGCGGCGGCGCTGCTGTCATGCGCCTTCTGCTTTGTCCGCAGGCCAGCGCTGCTGCTGACTGGCTCCCGGCCGCCCTCCTCTCTCCGTCCCGGACAGGCTGTCGCGGAGCGATCCCGGCGCCCCAGCGCCGGCGGCCCCTGATGCAAGCGCCTACTATTGGTGCACATCCCCGGCTGCCCTCACCAACCTGACAGACGGCAACTATATGTTTGCCGGTGGGTTGGGGGGAGGTTGCACTGCAGCAGCAGTAGCAGCAGCATGGCTGGATCACAACAGCGGCATGCGCCTGCCTTGCTGTACAGCGCTCCGCCCACATTCCACACTGCGCCTACCCTGCAGTGTACGCTGTGGATGGTGTGGGCAACCAGGGCAAGCCCGCCACCTCTACATTTCTTGTGGACATCACGCCCCCCGCCTTCTCAGACATCAAGTGAGCACGGGGGCGGCTGGGCAGCGGCTGGCAGTGCCGCCCATAGGCTGCTGCAAGTGTGGCAGCCTCCGCTGTTGGGGCTGTCAGGTGGCGCCCTGCTGAGCCCTGCCGCCGGTCCCTGCCATCCCTTACTACAGCGTACCCACCGCCACCGCCCAGCCGGAGATAACCGTCGCCTTCACCGCCACTGACTCTGGGTGAGCACACAACGCGTGCCAGTGTGCCGCCGTCCGGGCGTGCCCTTGCCCAGCGCTTGCAGCAGCTGGCATTGCCGTCCTAATGGAAACTGTGTGCTGCCGCCGCCCCGCCACCGCCCCACA
>NW_005435005.1:2048-3775 GCF_000147415.1 Chlorella variabilis | reverse complement strand
TGGCGGCATTGAGGACACCCGACACATCCTGTTTGTGTGCCCCCTGTATGCCGCCGAGCGCGAGCGCTGGCCGGAGCTGTTCCACGAGTTCCTGGGCCTGCCGCCGGCGTCCGTCCCCTCAGCGCATTCTTCCAGCAGAGCAACACCGAGCTGGCAGCCCTGGCGGCTGCATGCCGCAAGAAGGCGCGGGACGCCGTGAGCCCACAGTAACACAGTACCCTTGATTGATTGATCTTTATATTGTGCAGGGCAGGGGGAGGAGGAAGGGGCGGTGAACTCTCTGGCGGGACCGGCATAGGGCTGCGCAGGCGCCTGTCCGCACTGTCCCCGGGGAGACCCGATTTAGGGGCTTAGCATCCTTGGACAATTGCCCCCCCACAGACAACATTGAGCCCCAGCCTTTGTGGGCATGTGGGGAGAGCAGTGACTGGTGCTGGTTCACAAACTGGGCATGCAAGTGGTGGGCAGTGACTGGCTGACTGGTGGTGTGCATTCGCCGCGTCGGGCGACTCGGCGCACGCGGCGCGCTTCCCCACCTCATGCATGTTTGCTCACCAGAACTTTGTGATGGGGCATCCTGCTGACCAGCTGCCATTGCTTCAGCACTGCAGCAGGGAGAGGGTGTGTGGTAGGGTGGCTGAGCAGGGCTGTCCCAGCTGTGGTGTGACAGCGGCGCGCGATGACGCGGTGGCGTCGCGCGCCACCGCCGCCGCAAAGGTGCCAGGCACCCCTGTCCCTGCATGACTGCACCTCCCAGCCCATTCCAGCAGCAAGAAGTAGTTCCAGGGAGCATATGTGTGCAGCAGCAGACAGCAGAGGCTGCAGCAGACCACTCGCGCGCGCCGCGCGGGTCGGTGCGCGAGCGGGGCGGCGCCGGGCCCACCCCATCCATGTGCAACAGCAATGCATGTGAAAGAGCACCCCTTCTGCAGCCATCACACTGGCCTCCTGCCCCCACAGAGTGCATGGGCAGTGGTGCAGGCAGGTGCAAGCCAGTCCAGGCATCTGTCGCGGCGGCAGCGCAGGCTGGCGGCAGCGGCGGCGGCAGCAGGGACCCCCACCTGGCCGGCGACGGCGGTTGTTACGGCGCGTGCCACTGGCTTCAGGGGGTGTGGCAGCTGTCGTTTTGAAGGCGATGCAGGCTGCTAGCCGTTTGTGGAGCACGGCGAGCAGATTGGCGGCGATCGGGCCCGCCGCTTGCTGCTGCCGCTTGTATCAGGCTCCTGACAGCTGCCCCAAGTTGCTGGCGCAGCGCCTGTGCTTCACCAAGCTCTGCCCCAGCGCCGTTCCGGAAGGCTGCCTGTAGAACGCTGGCAAGCAGGGAGAGGGCTTGGATCGCTGGAGGAGAGTGCAAAGGTCAGGGATTGTGCTGCCGTTGGTGCTGGCGCGGGCCAGACAGTCCGGGCAGTGTACCTCGCTGGTGTAGTGCGCTTGGCCGGCGCCTAGAGGGCCCTGCAATCCTGCCCGCCGTTGTCAGACAGTTGCACACGCCATGCGCCATCGATTGGGCAGCCCCGGCTGGTGCGGACCTGCAGCCGACACATGCCGCCGCCGCTCCCGCCCCTGCCGCAGATGGAGGCCATGTGGTGGCAGGTCTGCTCAGTGTACTTTGAACGAACATCAGCCGTCCTTCCCACATCCTCACACATGGTGTGTGGGTGAGTTGGAAGTGGGTTTGTGGGGGCTCCTGAGGTGCTTGGCAAGAAAGGGCGCCTCTCGCGTCGGGG
>NW_005435005.1:0-1611 GCF_000147415.1 Chlorella variabilis | reverse complement strand
CACCGCACCTCTACACAACACACCTCTATACAACACCTCTGAAATCACAGCCATCCAACTCTGACAATCCACAACAGGGGACCAGAACATCCACTGGCACCACAGGGGCCCACAACACACAAAGCGCCATCTCGCCGACCGCCGCCCGACCTCCGACACACCGCCGCCACACACGCCCACACCGACGCCGATAGGTGCTAGTCACAAAGTGGAGGTGGAACTCAATGTGGGGGGCCAGGAAACGTGCTCACAAGGCCTGGACACCTCAACTACTACAGATGCGCTAATGGCCGGCGGGGGCGCCTGGGAGGCGGAAGTGTCGGGCGAGATAGCGGCGGGGGAGGGGCCCGTGCTACGCGCGTTGGGCGGATACCTGCGCAGCCTGAAGACCGCCGCGGAGGGCGGCGGCGGCGGCGAGGAGGCTGCTGCGGCGGCGGCTGGGAGGTGCAGGCGGTGCGGCGCGGTGTGAGCTCCAGTGGCGCGGCGGCGGCGCCGCCGCTTGCAGCTCACCCCTAAAGCCTTCCTAGGTCCAGCCTTCCTGCAGGAAGGCGCGTTGTCCAGCCTTCTTAGGAGCTCCGCAGCCCGCTGACCTCCCCTGCTGGTCCCTATCCCGCTTCTGACTGCCTTGCAGGTCTGTTTTTTGTGGTCTTTGGTTGTAGAACCATGGCAGAGGATGAGGAGGAGGCAAACAGTGGGCTGGAGGACGAGCTGATGACAACCACAGGGCAATTGGTGGAGGTGCTGCGGATCGTGTCACGGCTCAACACTTGTAGTAACCAAAAAAGGACACACATAATGTAGACACAAACAAGCAGGCAACCAGTTTGTCTTTGGCGGGCGTCTCGATCATAGTAGGCAGACTAACTGTTTATCCCCTCTGAACGATCAGACAGGTGTTGGCTGAATCACGAGGGATTTCAGTGGCACCATAGGCACCTTGGATGCGTCAATCAGAAACATGCGGGAAGGGTCCGGCTCATTGTAGTTTTTGCTGGCAACCATGGTGCCTGGGCTGTAGAAATGAGTTGAAGGTTTGCCATGGTCCCAAGGTTCGTTTAAACGCCAGAGGCTGACATCGGTATCGGCACCTGCAGCCATGAATGCACAACATGTCGATTGATCATAGAAACCAGAAGTGATATGTGTTGCATCGCGCACCAGTCACGAGGAAAAAAACCGGCACACCTAGAGATCACAACGTCACTACAACAACTCACCAGATCCTCTATCATCCCACATCTTTTGTGGTGCGTTCTGGTTTTCGCCGATGGAGATGACCAGATCGTTCCTCAGTGTCATGAAACCTTTGACGTCATCTTGCGTCGGTGGATCATCATTTTAATGGAAAAAACAACCCAAGGCCACATAGCCACACGGTGCTTCGGGGCACCACACTGAATATTCTGTAGTTTTAGCCCACGCTGTCGGCCTGCACTGAAATTCCAATTGCAATAAGTACACTATGCAACAACAAGGGACAACATGTCATGTGGTTGATTGCAGGTGCAACTACTCTTCTTAGCTGATTGCCATAGGAACAGAGACTGCAACGCTGACCATAGTGGCAAACTCACCCGCGCCTCCAATACAGCTCCCAACTTACAGGCGGAG
>NW_005435006.1:7353-8724 GCF_000147415.1 Chlorella variabilis | reverse complement strand
GCAGCACTAATGTAGCACTGGTCGGTGGGAAATTTAGCAGAGCCCTGCCCAGTGCTGGGCAACGCTGGGTTAGGCCCCTGATGCATACATGTCGGGGCGGAAGGGGGGTTCGGCCTCCGAGCCGCAGCGCTTGACCCCAATCTCTATCCCGCATCACAGGCGCCGAACCGAAGATGCCAGAGTGCGCAGATGGCAGCAGCAGGTTTGGCGCCATACCTTCACTTCTGTCGCTTCCCTGTCGCCTTGGAGCTGAGGGGATTGTAATCAACGCAGTAGGCACAGCGGATAGTATCTACAGGGCTTGAGACGCGGATGGAACAGACTACAAGGCTCCGTCCCTGTCCTTTCGCTTCGGTCTCAGGCCAGCTCAGCACCTGGTTCCTTTTGCCCCACCCATACATCTGGGGTCTAACCCAGCGCCGCCCAGCACTGGGCAGAGCTCTGCTAAATTTCCCACCGACCAGTGCTACATTAGTGCTGCCCAGCACCCGCGGGCAGTGCTGGGAAGCGCTGGCGCTGGGCAGCGCTGGTCACCGCCGCCGCTCCAGCGCTGGAGCGGCGCTGGAGCGGCGCTGGGGTTGCCCGCAAGCGCCCTGTCCGCGCTGCATGTGCAGCACTTGCGCTGGGCAGCACTGGTCGGTGGGAAATTTAGCAGAGCTCTGCCCAGTGCTGGGCGGCGCTGGGTTAGACCCCAGATGCGGCTGCCTGGCACTCACAATGTCAGATAAATGGTTTGCCGTTTACCTGCCCTGGGGCTGCTTGGCAGCTGCATTCATCGAACGAGCAGGCAAGGCGTGATACAAGCAGGCTGCTGCCGGAGCAGGCGGTGCAGCTGAGCTGAGCTGTCGGAGGCATCCACCCATCAGCCTGGATGCGAACCTGCGGCATCCCATTGATGCGCATCGTACCACAGGGAACTGCTGAACCCCACACGCTGGCATTGTGCTGCTTGAACCCTGCATAGCTTGTTGGTGCCTGCCCCACATGGGGTGCACTGCTGCGGCCACTGCATTCGCAAGGCGGGGCATGGCGGGAGCCGCCAGGTGGGATGCAAATAGGGATTGCAGCGGCGTGCAGCCGATCCGCGACGTTCGTTTTGATACCCCGGCTGAAGTGGGGAGCAGCAGCGGCCTGAGGTGTTGCATGTGCCCTGGCGCTGCTCCTGTGCTGGGTGCTGTTGGTGAGACGTCAGCCCTTGACTTCATGCCTGTGAATGGTAGTGGTGTCGGTATGTGGGCGAAAAGACAAGTTTCATGCTGCGCCCTGCTATGCCTCCGTTGGACCGCGCAGCGGCAGACTGCAGTTATAGGCATGGAATTGGCATGGTGTTGTTATCATTGTAAAAATGAGATCCTTGGCTGGTGCAGCAAG
>NW_005435006.1:0-805 GCF_000147415.1 Chlorella variabilis | reverse complement strand
AAGGATTCCTTGCCTTTCGGGGGGGCACGGGAGGCGGGGCGAGGGCGGGAGGGCAGGCACGCGGGTGGGCAGGCAGGCAGGCAGAGGAGAGGGGGAGTGGGGAGCGAGGGCACAGCAGGCCCAGGACCGGGCAGGAGCAGGCATGGACCAGGCACGAGGGGGCGGGCGGGGCGTTTGCGTCCGCACACGGCGCCCGGCGCCGGGCGCCGCGCCGCGTGGCGTGCTTGCGCGGGCCGGCCGGCGCGGGCCTGGCCAGCCTTCCACCCAGCCCGTGCATCCACCCATCTCCAGCTGATCTAGGTGAAAGCAGGTGAGCCAGGCGCAGTTCCCACCTGGTACTCATTCCCGGTTTCCTTTTCCATGTCACTCCCCTTGAACGCCTCTCCCGACTTGCCGCTCAGATCCATCTCCAGCGACTGCCGGGTGGCGCCGCCGTTGCTCTCGGCCTCCTCGCGGACCATGATGGTGGCGGCGGGGGCGGCGAGGGATCAGCCAAGGGCGAGGGCGGGTGGAACCTGCGCAGCAGCGGCGGCGGCGGGCGGCGGCGGCGGCAGGCAGATGAGGCAGGAGGTTTCCAGGCGGGCGTCTGCCCAATGAAACGTCCTGAGATGAGGCAGGGACTGCGGGGATGTCCACCCCTGTGAACAAGAGGCGAGCACGTGTGGGACCATCCCCTTGCATGCGCGCTTGAGCGCATAATACACGGCAATCTTGACCTCGTTGCGCTCCGGGTGCATGCTACAGCTGATTCCATTGCCAGCAGCATTTGCAAGTGCCCCGAGCGGCCGGGAGCTCACTGCAGGCG
>NW_005435007.1:6511-7715 GCF_000147415.1 Chlorella variabilis | reverse complement strand
AGGTCACAGGTGCTGGCTGCTGCAGGTCCAGCTGCATGCCGACCGCTGCGAGACCGGCCGCCAGCTGGGCAGCCCAGGACTGCTGTGCCAGGGGGTGGGCGCCATCTGCGAGCTGCACGCTGGACAACAGCGCTTGCTGCAACAGGCTGCCGGGACGCTCCTCCAGCGTCTTGTTCCAGAGTTTGGCTGCCCGCCGCAGCCAGCGCTGCCACAGCGGGCGCTCGCCAGTCTCCGCAAGGAGGGCCGCATTGGGGGTGCTCTGCCGGACCCCCAGCAGGTGGCGTAGGTAGCTGAGTTGCAGCTTCTCGGCCGCGCTGCCGGCACTGCCACGATGGCAGCACGCCGCTTTGGCCGCCAGCTGCACGCCCCACACCTCAGCACCATGGGACAGCACCGAGTCCACCATGGTGCCGAAAAGCCGCAGCTGGACGGGCGCCGCCTCGATGCCCACCTCTGCGCAGCGGGTCCGGCAGTTGTGCATAGCCAGGCGCGCCAGCTGTGCCCATTGCAGGAACCTGGTAATCTTGTCGGCCTGGTGCTTCAAGTGGAGCAGGCTATTGGTCATGATGAGCAGATCGTCTGCAAAGGCAGGTGCGCTGCAGGCCTCGGCTGTGGCCTCATCGGGGCGTGAACAACCGTGTTTGTATCCCCTGCCGCCAGAGTGCAGCCAGCGCAACAGGGGTTCGATGAATAGTAGGAACAGAAATGGGGACAGGGAGTCCCCTTGCAGGGTGCCGCGATCAATATCAATCGGGTCTGAGTCTCCAAAAGCTGTCGTGATCATAGTGCGGGCCCCGGTGTACAGCTTTTGCACGGCGAGTACAGCGTGGTGGGGAAAGCCCATGTCCCACATTAGTTGCAACAACTTGTCGTGGTCCACCGTGTCGAATGCAATCCTGTGTTACAGTCACCCTGCTATGATAGGCCGCGTGAGCAGACCTTGGGCAGGGGGCACACGTGATCAAGGGGCATCAAGAGAGGGGGTGGACCATGGAGCACCCTCTCCATGGCTCCGACCACCCTCCCCCCAGCTGAGCGTCCCAGGGTCACCCCACCCTGGCCCCGCTCCCCGTCCTGCCGGACACGCAACCCCCACAACGTGGTGGGGGACGTGGGGATCCTTAGCAGCTTAGGCCTGCCAGGCCGACGGGTGCCGATGCTGGTGCGGGCTCCCGGCGGCAGGCAGCGCCGCCGCCGGGCACTC
>NW_005435007.1:0-1866 GCF_000147415.1 Chlorella variabilis | reverse complement strand
GCAGCAACAGGGGCGGCAACGACTTCAGCTGAGGGCGGCGGGAGGGGAGCCGCTCGCCACCAGCGAGAGGTCGCAGCCCGCCCCACCTGGCGCGCTGGGGGCTCCTCCGCGCGCTGCTGGCGCAGCTCATGGAGGTATTGTAGCTCCCCAGGTGAGCGCCAGAGGTCAATGCTGACCTCTGGTGCTGCCCACGAAAGGCGGCGGCGGGCACCCATCAGGGCGCCGCACAGGGCAGGAGTCAGTCGCAGGTGGCATTCGCTGCGCCCGTCCCCACGCACCCGAATCTCAACGCAGGTCACAGGCACACAGTCAGGCACTGGCAGGTGAAGGCTGGCCCGGCAAAACAAAACGAAGGCTGCGACTGCGGCCCCCAGGCCCCCACCGGCCTCCAGAGCGAGCCCCTTGACCACGATATGGGGGAAATCGGGCCGCAGGGATGCCCGGGAGGCCGGGTTGCTGATCGGCTGCTGGCTGCGCTGCCCAAGGCTGGCTCCCTCGCTGCTTGACATGCTGATGGGTGGGTGGGTGAGTGTGGAGGGTGGGGGTGTGGGGGTGATCGGCGCGAGGCCGGCGCGATGGCTCTCTGTGAGCGGACGGGTGGGCTACTGTTGGCTATAATAGGCTATAATAGGCTATAATAGGCTGATTGGCCAATTCCTCCACGGCCGTGGGTGGGACCCCCAAGTGTAGGGCCTTGGCCTGAAGGGTAGCGGCGTAGTCTTCAGGTACGTTGGTCGTTGCCATCGTCATTGCATGTGCCTGTTCTAGCCGCCCAGCCCAGTCTGTGGCAGTGCGCGCGAAACATGATATGCCCCGGTGCGCAGCTGCCTCAAAGGCGTCCCTGTAGCCCGTCAACTCAGCTATGCTCATTGGCTGCTGGAACACCGTTCTGCTGCGGAACGGGACATGTGTCTGCGGGGGTGGGCGTACGTATCCCAGGGCAGAGCACGGTAGGCGCACTTCGTACGGCTCGTGGTCGCTGTTTCCCCCTGCTGCCGGGATTTGCCACGGTGCTGGGGCCCATTTTGTTACCTCATCGGGCAGAGTGGGCAAGCAAATGAGTACGTCATCGATTGTGCTACGCACTGCCTGTCCACCCACGACATGCTGGCAGTAGGTGGGCTCTCTGGATTCGGTAAAGGTAAAGGTAAAGGTAAAGGTGGGGAAGAGCCTCCACAAGCTTCACTTCCCGGTTTTAACGTCTAGCTTTAGACCATTATTTGATCTGCCCGACGCGCCAAGTGCAGTACCCCCCACTAGTAGTGAATGGGTCCCGGGGAGGCCTGTGCCGAAGCCTTGGCGATTCTATTAGGCGTTCCCGAAGGAATTGGCTTGGATTGGCGCTGAGCCGGTCAGCTATGCCGCGTTTGTCCTCACAAAGTTTCGACATGGGAGGAATCGAACCTGTGCCCTCTCGGAGGGTTTAGACACTAGCTCCAGCGCCTTCAAAGAAGGCCTTTCTTAGCCGCGGCCTAAAGGTAAAGGTGGGGAAGAGCCTCCACAAGCTTCACTTCCCGGTTTTAACGTCTAGCTTTAGACCATTATTTGATCTGCCCGACGCGCCAAGTGCAGTACCCCCCACTAGTAGTGAATGGGTCCCGGGGAGGCCTGTGCCGAAGCCTTGGCGATTCTATTAGGCGTTCCCGAAGGAATTGGCTTGGATTGGCGCTGAGCCGGTCAGCTATGCCGCGTTTGTCCTCACAAAGTTTCGACATGGGAGGAATCGAACCTGTGCCCTCTCGGAGGGTTTAGACACTAGCTCCAGCGCCTTCAAAGAAGGCCTTTCTTAGCCGCGGCCTACCGGTAGGGTCGGTGGGGATGCCGCCTGCTGGTGCCAATTGGCAGGTGGCCGCCAATTCTCTGTGT
>NW_005435008.1:8493-9201 GCF_000147415.1 Chlorella variabilis | reverse complement strand
CCCTGCTGGCCGCGCTGGCCCTGGCCCTGCTGCTTTGAGAGCCCGCCCCATGTGCCGAGTGTGGAGCGCTTCCCGAGCGCCGACCCGCCTGCCGTTGACTGCTATTGATTGCTCGCTTGCCTGGTCATTTTGATGCTCTCCTTTCTCGCCTCTGGCCTGCAATCGCTCCGGGGGCCAGCCCTGCGAATTCATTTGCCTTCTCTCTGACCTGAAAGAACTGGTTCACTAAACACGACTCTCCCTTGCCGCGCTAATAAGCTCTGGATGCCCGTCACGAGCGGCGCAACATGTAATGATCTAAGTTGAGCAATATTGAAGTTGGAAACGGTGTCAGCATGGGGCACGCAAAAGGCGGTGTATGATCCCGCCGGCAGCGGCTCTGCGGCATGTGGCATGCCGCTGCGTGGCGCTGCCAACGGCGGTGCATTGTTGATCAACATGCCCCATGATGCATCTTGTGCCACGGCAACCTGCTGCACATCACTAGGAATGCCTGAAACCGCTGCTTTTACTGCGTCAAAATTTTGGCCAGGTCGGGTAGAAAGTTGCCATCTCCTCTGCCATCGTCAGCTCCGTCAGCTGCATTCACGTTCACAATCAGAGGCGCGATCGCGAGTGCTGGCGCCCGCCCCCACGCACGCCCATCACCCCCCTTTTGCAGCGCCGCCCTGCGCTTCACTGCCTCTGTCCCGGCGTCATCACATCCCA
>NW_005435008.1:5744-7754 GCF_000147415.1 Chlorella variabilis | reverse complement strand
ACCCACCGGGCGACGGGCGCGCATGCGCTGCCGCCTGCCTGCGGCGCACTCACCCTGCGCGCCTGCCCCGGCCCGCGCGTGCTGGCCGCAGTGGTGGACAACCTGCCCGCTGTGCCTGCTGAGAAGTACGACAAGCTGACCGCTATCCTGACCAAGATCTTTGGCGGCAGCGGGCGCATCCGCGAGGGCGGCCTGTTCCACCCGCAGGACGAGGCCACCAAGCGCAGCAAGGGCTATGCTTTTGTGGAGTATGAGAACGCGGAGCAGGCGCGGGCCGCGCAGGTGGGTGCCGCGCCCGGGGGGGCCGGGGGTTGGGCCGCGAGCGGGTGCTTGCTTTCGGTTCGGAAGGGGACGGGAATCGCCGGATGGAGCACGACAGGCGGGCCGCGCGGCCGGCTCCGGGCCTGAGGCAGCCAGCCCCACCCCGCCCGGCCCCCTTCTCCTCTGCTCACCACCCGCTCCCTCGCCTCCTCCCTGCCCTGCCTTGAACCCCTGCCCCCTGCCCCCTGCCCCCCGGCCTCGCCCCCTCCTCCAGGCCGCCCTCAACGGCTACCAGCTGGACAAGGCGCACAAGTTTGCGGCCACGCTGTTTGACGAGGCAGACCGGCTGGCCAAGGTGCCCGACGAGTATGGCGGCCCCGAGGAGCGCACGTATGCACCGGCTGAAAACCTGCTGGTGGGCTGGGAGGGGCGGGGTGGCGGTGTTTGCTCGGTGTGGCGTGGTGGTGGTCGCTGGAAGTGGCTGGTGTAGCGTGGCGTGGTGGCTGGTGGTGGCGGTGGTGGTCGGTGTGGTGCGGTGGCTGGTGGGTGCGGTGGCTTGGCGTGGTGCGGCGCGGATGCCGGTCGAGGCGTGCCGGCGGCGGGGGCTGCGGCTGGGGGCCAGCCGGGGGGTGGAAGGCTGCGCGGGAGTGGTGGGCGTCCCGGCTTGGCCTGGCCGCGCCCCTCCCACGCAGTGCTCTTGCATGCTGGCCGTGGGGCGCCAGCCGCCCGCCGCTGCCGCCGCCGCCACCAGCCAGCAGCAGCAGCAGCGATAGCGACCGGCCGCCGCCGCCGCGTGCAGGAGTGGCTGAGCGACAAGCGCGGGCGCGACCAGTTTGCCATCCGGTACGGCGACGAGACTGAGGTGTGCTGGAATGACGCGCCCAAGCAGCAGGAGGAGACGGTGTACAAGCGCAGCTTCTGGTCGGGTGCGCGGGGGGTACCGCCGCGTACCGCCGCGTACCGCCGTCGCTGGCGACGCCGCCTGATCCGTTGGGGGCGGCCTGGTCTCTCGCGGCCTGCGCCGGGGAGCTGAGCCGCGTGTGCCACCACCACAGAGAGCACACCCACAACACACACACGCACACACACACCCTGCGCCTGCCCCGCTCCCCGCTGCAGAGGCGTTTGTGGAGTGGAGCCCCCAGGGCAGCATGCTGGCCACTGTGCACCGGCAGGGCGTGGCCATGTGGGGGGGCGCCTCCTTTGGCCGCCTCATGCGCGTCAGGTGGGCCCGCAGGCGCTGACGCAGCAGCTGCTGGCGGGCGGCTGGCGCGTGGCTGGCGGGCGGCTGGCGGGAGCAGCGGGAGCAGGGGCAGGGGCAGCTTGCGGTAGCAGTGCGGTGCTGCAGATCTACGCACAGGCTGGGGCGCGGCTCCGGCGCCGCCGTGGAATCCCCTGCTCTCTCACCTTCTTCTGACACCCCCCAAAACCTGCTCGCTCCCGTCCCCGCGCGCCGCGCCGTCCCCCCCCCTCCCCGCGCCCTGCAGCCATCCCAACGTGCAGCGTCTGCTCATCTCTCCCTGCGAGCGATTCCTGCTGACCTTCAGCGAGTTCCCAGACGGCAGGGGGAGGCCGCATGTGAGCGCGATTGTGAAGGGGTGTGGCCGTGGTGGTGGTGGTGGCCGTGGTGGCGCCCCTGGGTCGTTTGCGCTGGCAGAGGGTCGGTGTGCCGCTGGCGGCGGCAGCCGCGGCACCCGCTCCGCTCCCCGGCTCCCCTCTCTCTGCCCCCCGACCCTCCTCCCTCCTCAG
>NW_005435008.1:0-1732 GCF_000147415.1 Chlorella variabilis | reverse complement strand
CGCGCCGCCACGCGCCCGCGCGCCTCCCCCCGCGCGCCTCGCTTGTGCCGTGCAGGGCTGCGGCGCACGACCGCTTCACGGTCAAGGCTGTTGAGGGTGAGCGTGGTGCTGGATGTGAAGGAGGGAGAAAGATGGCGGCGTGAGGCGGCGGCGGCAGGCGGGCTGGGCGATGGACACCTCGGATGGACACTAGATGGGCTGCCGCCGAGGGAGGGACGCTACATGCGCAGCACGCACAGCATGCGGAGCAGCACAAAGCAGCGGGCGCCCGCTCCGCTGCCGGCCCCTGCGTTTGCTTGGCTCTATCTCGGGGGCTTGGTCAACGAGCGTGATTAAAACACACAAGCGAGCATTGCAGCGAAAGCACGCAGGCTGCGGGCCGGGGGTGTTCAGCGCCTCGGCGCCGCCAGCTGCTGCAGCGGCGCCAGGCTGGCGCGCGCGCCCGCCTGCGCTTTCTCGCACATCGCCTCCAGCCGCAGCCGACACGCCGCCGCCGTGGGCTGCCCGCCGTCCGCCCACGCGGCCAGCTGCTCCGCCGCCTCCTCCCCGGCCGCCGCACCCGCCGCCGCCGCGGCCACCGCCGCCTCCAGCCGCGCGTCTGCGGCGGCACGCAGGCGCCGTCCGGCCGCTGCCAGCACCTCGCTGCCGCCGCCCAGCCCGCCCACGGCGGCCAGCAGGAAGGCGGCCTCTAGCCAGAGCTGCAGCACGCCGCCAGGGGAGGCGGGGGGCACGCCCTGGCTGAGCACCTGGCACACATGGGGGGGGCAGGCGCGGCACACAGGGGGAGCAGCGCGGGGCGAGTGAGAGGCGGGCCCTGGGAGGGCCTGCAGGGCCGACCGGCAGCCCTCCGCGCTCCCTCAATCGCAGGCCGTTTGCTGCGCGGGCGCCCACGCCCAGTGCACGCCCCTGCACACACACGCACACACGCTCCATCGCCGATGCCGCCAAGGGCAGCGCCGCCGCCCCGGCGGCGCCGCCAGCCCGCCTGCACACCCACAGCAGAGAGCCCACCTGCGTAAAGCCATCCAGCGTTCCCAGCAGCAGCTCCTCCAGAGCCTCCGCCAGCAGGGAGGGGGCCACAGCCGCCAGCTCAGCCTGTACCGCCACCACGGCGTGCACCAGGTCCAGCGCCGCGGGGCGCAGGGCGACGGGCGGCGGCGCGGCCTCCCACGCCGTGCCGTCGGCAAACAGCAGCTGCTCCATGGCTTCGTCCAGTACCGCCTGCATGGGGCGGAGGTACCGGTGGGTGGGCAGGGTGGTACCGGCGGGTGGGTGGGTGGGCCGACCACGGCGGGTGGCGGCAAGAGGCAGGCGGCGGCTGTGCTGGCGCGGCCTGCAAGCGATGGGCTGAATGCGGGAGGCCGAGGCCGACAGACACTACGGGCAGCCATGCCTCTGGCCTCTCCGCAGCAGCAGCAGCAGCAGCAGCAGCAGCAGCAGTGCACCTGCTTGCGGTCGATGTAGGCGGCAGCCAGGCGCGTCTCCACCGCCTCCAGCTCAGCCGCCGCCGCCGCCGCCGCCGCCTGCAGCTCCCTGCCGCCGCCGCCCGCCTGCAGCAGTGCCGCCCACCGCGCGTACTGCGCCGGCAGCAGGCGGCCGCGTACCGCTGCCAGGTTGGCACACAGCACCAGCAGGCGGCGGGAAGGCGACAGGGTGGCGGCGGCGGCGCCGCGGGGCGCACCCGCCGCGGAGGCCGCCTCTGCTGCCAAGCTCTGCAGTCGCGGGGGGGGAA
>NW_005435009.1:6658-9291 GCF_000147415.1 Chlorella variabilis | reverse complement strand
CCAGGTCTTCCAGCGGGCGGCCTCGCCCTCGGCGGCGGCGGTGGCGGGCTGGGACAGCGTGGGCGAGACGGATGTTCTGTACCCGGCAGACGCAGACGCCCCATCCCCCGCCGCCGGCAACGGCAGCAGCAGCAGCAGCAGCCTGCGCCTGGAGATCGTGGTGGCGCACCGCACGGGCTGGTCGCTGGACACGGCGCAGGCCGACCTGGGGCGCCTGCTCAACCTGTCTGCCATCTCCACGCTGGCGCCGTCGGTGACGCTGTATGTCAAGGGGGACGACACTGATGTGGCCGCCCTGAAGGAGCGCTGGGCCTTTGCGCCGCAGCTGAACGTTATCAAGCAGGAGGATGTGGGCGGCGCGCCGCACGTGAGCGCTCGCGAGCGAGGCGGCCGGCCCTGGCTGGGGCAGCAGTGCCCCCCCAAGCCCCACGGCTGCCCGCCTTGCACACCCATGCAGCTGTTGATCGATGCCTGCCGGGCAGCTGTGCGTTGGGCCACAGCCTGCTGCTGCGCGGCCGCTGCCAGGCCGCTGGTGCTGGCGCTGGCTTTCGTGGACCCCTGCCCTCCTTCTCACCCACCTGCCTCCCCCTTTCCTGTTCCGCCTCCCCTGCCCGCAGAGCTTCCTGACGCACATGGTGCAGCGGTATGATACCCTGGCGGGCCACACGCTCTTCTTCTCCTCCGCCCACCACCTGGACGATGCCTTCATGCGCCTCGAGCGCCTGCTGGTGCCACAGACGGGCTACCTCGGCCTCAGCGCGCCCAGCTTCTGCAGGCAAGGCGGGGCGGGAGGTGGTGGGAGGCTGGGTGGGGCCTGCTTTGGGCTGCTGCGGGAGCAGGCAGGGCAGGCTGGCCTGGCGAGGGCGCCTCTACTGCTGATGGCAGCTGCGTGCTAGCACGGCACTGCTCCCTCCTGCCCCCATAGCTCCTCACTCCAGCCGACCTCTCAGGGACACGCCTCCTCAGGCTTGCCAGCCCCGTGCCTCCCTTTCTTTCCTTGCGCAGCTGTGTGAGGGGGTGCGGCTTCCAGGGGACGCTCATGGGCCTGCGAGACATGTTCCACTTCATGAGCAAGCGGGTGAGGCCTGCCTGCGCTCTCGCTTTGCAAGTGTGACCGCCCGCCTCTCCGCCTCTTGCACCGGTGCCCGTACTGCACCCGTGCCCTGCGCCTGTGGCGAGCGTGCGCGGCCCGTTTGTGGCTGCTAGAGCGCCCTGGTCAGCTAGAGCACCACCTCCCAGCGCCACCCCCCCAATGCCCGCCTCCCCTCGCCTGTGCGCCCCGCTCCCCGCTGCTGCGCCAGTTCTGCCACCTGCAAACCGGCGAGGCCTTCTCCCACTTTGCCCGCAACCAGTTTGTGGTGTCGCGGCGCCGCATCCGCGCGAGGCCGCTCCGCTTCTTCGAGCAGCTGCTCCAGCTGCTGGGGCCCGACATGCTGCCCAGGGGGGACGCCTCCTTCCTGCAAGACCCAGCCGACATGCAGCGCTGGGCGACTGCCGCGTCGCCTGCAGACCCGTTGTTTGGCCAGGCGAGTGGTCGGGATTTGTTGGGCGGCCGGTTTGGGATGGGAGGAGGCCGGCTCTGGTGGGCAGCCAAGCGCCCACTGGTTTGTATCCCTCATCCCCTCGGTTGCCCTCCGTCTCCTTCTCTCCTTCGTTTTGCAGGTGATGGAGCGGGCGTGGGGCCTGGCCTTCCACTGCTGGAATGCGTCCGTCACCGCCGCTTGCCGCTGCTCAGTCGACATCCCCTACCCAGTGTGCGACCCCAGCCAGTGCCAGTGCCTGGACGACCCAGCGGCGCGCCGCCTGCGGAACGGCTTCTTCCCGCTGCCCATCAAACGCTCCAGCTGACGCCCCGCCATTCGTGGATTGCAAATGTGCGCGTTGTTTTGAACTGCCATCTGTTTACTTCTGTTTAATTACCACCATGTTCTTTCTCGTTGGTGAGCGGAGGCGTGGGAGGGGGGCATGTGGAGGTATGTGACTGACTGACTTAGATTTCAGAGGCAAGGCCCATAATGGCTGGGGGCACACAAGCCGTGCCGACTAGCTCTGGCGAAAGAATGACCACCGGGGAGGCGCCGTAACGCCATGCCGCCGCCCAGATGCCGCCACGAAAGAGCGCGGACTGACTGACCGACTGAGATTACAGAGAACCGGGCCTTCTTAAGGGCTGGGGACACAACAAATGCGCCGACTGACTGACTGACTGAGATTACAGAGAACCGGGCCCTTTAAAGGGCTGGGGACACACAAGCCGTGCCCACTAGCTCTGGACAATATAAGTACGAAACCAACCAACAGACAGGGCGGCGGAGCGCGGGGCTGCGAGGAGCCGATCGGGCACAGCGGGCGGCAGGGAAAGCGGAGGGTGCCTGGGAGCCAGCCCAGTGACTGTCAGAGAGGTGTGAGGAGGGGAAACGGGGGGCAAAAGACAGGGGAAAGAGGGGGATCAAGGGCCAGGACCGCCAGCAGGCGGCGCAAGCGGCTCCGAGACGCCACCCACCCCGGCACAGAAGCTGGGGGAGCGGCCAGGCGGGCGGGCGGGGACCGCCTCAGAGGGCAGGCGACACAGGGGGTCAAGGCTCAGGTCAGATCACACGGGAGAAGGGGGCAGCCAGCTGCCAACGAGGAGA
>NW_005435009.1:1120-2058 GCF_000147415.1 Chlorella variabilis | reverse complement strand
CAACCACACACACTCTCTCTCTCTCCCTCCCTCTCTCTCTCGCATGCACACGGCCTCTCCCTCCCTACTCCATCTCTCTCTCTCACGCTGCACACCCCGCCGCAGGTCAACTACTGGCTGGGCGGGCTGATTGAGGTCAAGTCCAACGACCTGTACCGCATGAAAGGGGTGCTGGCCATCAAAGACTTCGACAAGCGCTTTGTCTTCCAGGCACGCGAAAAGGCTGAGCCTGCTGCACAGACGTGTTGGGGCTGTGGCGCGGGGCCTGGGACGGGGCTGGCGCTGGCGGGCCGACGGGGACTGGGACGGGGCGGGCCGTGGGCATGGCGGGGCCAGGTGGCGGGCCAGCGGCGGCCCACAGCCATGGGGGAAAGGCTGGGGCAGCGGACCCGAGGCTGCCGGGTGTGCATGCGGCTGGCTGGCTAGCTGGTTACACCCTGTGGTGCGGTGTGGCAGGCGAGGCTGGCTGGCCGCGCGATGTGCCGACATGCGCGCCGCGCACGCCCGCCTCCCGTGGCCCCGCCGCCGCGCAGGGGGTGCACATGCTGTTTGAGGGGATGCCCGACCGGCCGTGGAAGGAGGGTGAGCTGCGCGTCAGCAAGATGGTGTTCATCGGCAAGGACCTGGACCGGGCGCTGATCGAGGAAGGATTCCGGGAGTGCATCGTCAAAGAGTAGCGGCAGCACACAAATACAGTTGCGGCTGTCGGCCAGCTGTTCCTTGCCTGCGCCCTGGACCCTTCTGAACCGGCTGTAGCATACATCTCTTCCGAGGCTCAGGTCGATGCGCTGTGGGCTGTGGGGCAGGCGCTGGTCGTGCACACAGGCGCCGACGGCCGCTCCGCGAGGCGGCGGCGCATCCCGGCCGGCGCTGCCGCTCCTGGCGCGCTGCAGCAAGGATGATGTAGTGCGCGCCGCCCAGCCTTGCTGTGCGCAGAC
>NW_005435009.1:0-772 GCF_000147415.1 Chlorella variabilis | reverse complement strand
AGCCCAGGGCCGCTGCGGCATGGCGGTTGGCAGCGGTGTGTAGTCTGCTGCCTTGAGGAACCGGTCCTCTGGCTCCAGCAGCTGGCCCTCCACGCTCTCGCCGCTGCTGCCCAATGGGTCCGCGCCGGCTGCAAGCACGCGTGGCAGGCAAGCAGGTCAGGCAGGCCGACGGCGGCACGCATCGCAGGTAGCGGCGCGGCAGCGTGGCGGTCTGGCGCCCGCCTGCTCGCCATCCGCCGCCTGCCTGCGGCTGCTCCGTGGCGGGCGCTGTTCACTCACTGGTGTGCCGTGCCGCCGGAGGGATCACGTCAAAGGCGTCGGATGGGGCAGAGGCGGGCGGGCCGCGTGCCGCCGCCGCCGCAGCAGCAGAGAACAGGAGATGAACCACTACCACTTGCAGCGTTGCCGCCGCAACGTTCAGGCTGCAGCGCTGCATTGCTGCCCAGGCTGCTGAGTCTGCCAAATCTCTGCTAAGTCTCTGCTGCAGTAGCAACCTAGCTGAGCTAGGGGTGTGCACCAGCGAGGAGCGTGCGGTCAGGGGCACAGAGAGCAGAGGAGGACTGTGCTTGTGAGCGCTGCTGAAAGCCGCCAGCTCTCTTGACAACCTGCACAATTTTGGACCGCCCAAGAGGCACGCGCTGCTGCTGTGCTGCTGCTGTGCTGTGCTGTGCTGTGCTGTGCTATGTTATCTGTGCGTCCATCATCCTGCACATTCAGCCTTTATTACCAAGCCTTTCATGCGGTAGTGTGCCCATGCCAAGCATTCCGGCCC
>NW_005435010.1:2805-9835 GCF_000147415.1 Chlorella variabilis | reverse complement strand
CCTGGCTGGGCTGTGCTGCCGACCTGGCTTCGCCGCTGCCACCCTGCGGTGCAGGTGTACACCGGGAGCGACCAGAATGTGTGGCTGGCCGACGGCAGCCTGCACATCTCGGCGACCAAGGTGGGCTGGCGGGGCGGCCTGATGCCGTGCCCATGCCAGCAAGTGTGGGCCTGCCTGGCGCCGGCCCCGGCCGCTGCCGCCGTCTCAGCTTCCGTCCGCTGTCCTCGTTCTGCATTCTGCAGGACGAGTCGGGCTACAAGTCGGGCCGCATCAACAGCAAGGCAGGCGGCAGCTGGTTCCCGGGCATGCAGCTGGCTGATGGCGCCACGCTGGGCAGCCTCCGTGTGGAGGCGCGGATACGGGTGCCCCAGCCAGGGCAGGGCATTTGGGCGGCCTTCTGGCTGAGCCCGCCCAACTTCGCCTACGGCGGCTGGCCCCTGTCGGGAGAGGTACGTGTGCCTGGCCTCCCGCTCCAGACATGCTTACTGTGGCGCACGCCGCGCTGCGCAGCGCTGTGGTCTGCTCGCTTGAGCTTGAGAGGCCGGCTGCTGTGCCTCATGATGCCCCTGCCCCTGCTGACTGCAGATCGATGTCATGGAGGCAATCAACTCGATGAGCAGCATCACCCAGGGTCTGCACTACGGGGGGCAATGTGCGCACGCAAGCCCGCCCCGCTGTGTCTGGCTGCGCTGCCGCGCTGTGTCTGGCTGCGCTGCTGCGCCGGCTGCGCTGACCACGGTGGCTTCCCCCATCAGGCTGCGCCCCTTGCGCTTGCCGACCCCGGGCGCCCTTGGTTGCCGCAGACCCCGACAACGTGGTGGACGACACCTCCACGCAGCAGCCCGACCAGAAGCCCTACTCAGATGGCTTCCACACCTATGCGGTTGACTGGGACCGCGACTCCGTGACCCGTGAGTGAGCCCGGGCCGGCCAGGGGCAGCAGGCTCCTGGGCAGCATTGCCAGCAACTGGAACTGCCCCCCTGCCGCTGGCGCTGACCTGGGGTGCGCTGCGCTGCCTGTGCCGCTGCAGTGTCCATTGATGGGCTGCAGGCCAAGCGCGTGGTAAGCCGCCAGCTGGACCCTGGCGGCGGCTGGTGGACGGCTGCCGCGCCGGACGACCCGCAGGCGCCTTTCAACATCCCCTTCTCGATCATCCTGTGAGTGTGCTGCAGCATCTGCTTGGCCTGGTGGATGTTGCCAGGCGTGCCCCTCCAATGGCCGCCGGTTCGCTGACAGCTGCCAGTGCTGGCGGGCTTGCAGGAATGTGGCGGTTGGCGGCGACTGGCCGGGCCCCCCCGATGACAGCACGCCCTTCCCGGCCACCATGCTGGTTGATTACGTCAGGGTGGTCGGGACGGCCGAGTGATGATGCCAGCTGGGTGCTGCCTGCCGCCATGGAACCGCCACGAGCGCGCTGTACACTACCTAGTGCCAGCACTGTTTTTTTCAGATGATTTGCTCCGGATTCCTCATCACACTGCAACACTGATTCAGCTCCCCAAGCATGGGACGGCATCAATTGCCAGCACCTGGGAATACAGTTCTGAATGAAATGGCGAGGCCCCTGGGTGATCGGGCATAGCGGCAGGGGGGAGTCACAAGGGCGCAGCGGTGCGGCGCTGCCAGACATGTATCGGAGTCCACTTGGGGAAGTGGCTTGTGGCCCAGCCCCATGGCTGCCGCTGGTTGGCTGCTGCCGGCCAACAAGTCGTGCTCCTCCAGCAGCACCGCCTCCCCTGTAGGTCGCGCAAGCAGCCAAGTTCACGCTTGGGCTAGCCTAGCCTGAGGCAGGCAAGCACACGATACAAGGCAGAGCTGGCGGAAACACAGCCTGCAGCCGCGCCCAGGCACGCACCTGAGGCAGCCAAGCAGGCACCGTCTGAGGACAGCGTGGCGCAGAGCAGCGGCCGCTGCGGCGCATCTTCGGGGAACAGGCTGGCCACCTCCCCTGCACCGCGTCGCGCACCGCACCCAGGGATCAAAAACGCTGGGGCTTTGGTTGAAGGGCGTGCCTGGCTGCTGCCGGCGGGCTGGCGCCGGCCGGCAGCAGCTCACCCGTATCAACGTCGATCAAGTGGATGCCACCGTCGGCCCCCGCCGCCGCCAGCACCTGGCTGCCGCCCTGGCGCAGCAGCGCGCACGACAGCAGCGGCGCATGCAGCTGCAGGTGCTGGCGGCAGGCGCCCTGCCGCACGTCCAGCATCATCACGCCACCATCCTTGGCCACGGCACAGAACAGGCCGCCCTCACCAAAGCAGCTGATCGACAATACACAGGGAGGGCGGGCAGGAGGAGGTCAGCGCAAGCAAGGTTGGGGCTGGGCACGAGGCGGGGCCCAGCATGCGCCTCGCCACTGGGAGCCACCCGCAGGACAGACTGCCGCCGCTCCAGTGCGGCCTCGCGGCTGGCCCAGCGCACAGCTGTGGTGCGCATGCTCGCCCCTCACCAGTCGGACCCCATGGCCTGGTTCCAAGGCAGCGTGCACAGCGGCGTGATGGCGCTGTCGCCGCTCTGCCGGCCCCACAGCCGCAGGCGGCCGTCGCTGCAGGCGGCGCCCAGCAGCGGCCCGTCTGGCTGGGCGGCTACACCAAACAGGTAGCCTGGGCGCCACCGCTCGGGGACTGCAATGCAGGGTTGAGGCCAGGGTTGAGACAAGGCACACCTCAGGGCAAGCAATGGTGCAGCAGGGGGGGTGGCTGATTCACGCCAGCCAATCGACACATCAGCAGTCCCAGATGTGGGCAGCGTGCCGCATCGAGGCACCGCCTGGCCATGCGGGCGCCTTGCCTTGGTGCTCGCCCCCGCTTGCCGCCTCCAGCGGCGGCGGCGGCGGCACCTGCTGCAGCAGCCGCCGCGTGGACAGGTCCCACAGGAAGAGCGCCTCCCCGCTGGCTGCCACCAGCCGCTGTGCGCTGCCGCTGCTGCCGCCGCCGCTGCCGCCGCCGTTCGCGCCTCCGGGGGTGGCACCAGCCTGCTGCTGGTGGTGGAGGAAGAGGCAGGCGTACACCTCCTCAGGGTGCCCCCCCAGCGATGCCAGCTGCTCGGTCCCGACGGCGCCCAAGTTGCGCCGCGCCGACAGCGCCGCCTCCGTGGGGCGCCACAGGCACACCACGCCATCCGACGACCCTGCAGTGCACGGTCAGCGCACTGGTGGCAGCATGCCACCTGGCTGCCCTGCGTGGAAGCGAGTGTGCAGCGGCAGCTGGCAAGGCGGGGCCATGCGGGATGCGGCGGCCACACCCGAGGCGACCCAGCGCGAGGGTGACGGTGACTGTGGGCCTTTACAGTGGGGGCGCTGCCTTGTAAGCCGACGGGGCTTGGTAACTGGCTGCTTTTCTGCATGCCCAGGGACGTGGTTGCGGTCAGGACGGGCACTTGCTCAGGGGTGTGGGGCAAGAGCAGGACGGGCCGCGGTTGGGTCGGGCTGCCGGACAATGATGGCACATCAGGACAAGAATTGAGGGGGAGGCATGCACCACATGATGCTTGCTTAAAAGGCAGTGGAAAGGAAGGCTTGCTTGCTTCGTTGGGAGGGATGCATTGACGTGTCGGGCACTGCTGCCAGGGGTCGAGAGGAATGTGCATCCCATTAATGAAATGTCTGATGAGATGTTGAGAATTAGAAAATTGATGGATTGGGTAGTACACACATCCTTTTAGCCCAATCAACATGCAACAGCTGGCATGGCCAACAGTGCACGGCAGTGGCATAACAAGGCTGCCACCCTACATCTCTGCCGTGCTCCGAACAGGCAAGCGTGCAATGGCGGCCGGCGTCAGGACCAGCATCACAATTACGGCGAAGGTCGCCTGCCATGCCGCCATCAGTTGGAGTGCCAAGTGGGGGGCTGCCGCGACCGTGGCTGCCAGGAGGCTCATATCCCACAGCGCTGCACCGGGGTGACCATTCAGCGGCAGTGAGCGGTGCCAGCCTTGGCGAGCTGTGGTGCAAATCATGCAGGCGGTATCACAACAAAACTATGTGGTGTGAGCACTGCGCAACGGCCTGCACCAGCCCATACATCAAGTGCTCACCTGCCACGCTGGCACCCAGCCGCCACAGGTTGTTGGCAGAAGTGGAGGCATACACGGCCAGCGTGCGATTCGCCATCCTCGCACGTTTTTCCAATGTGATGTTGACCACCGTCTGCGCCCACGCCAGGCCAACAGGGGGTGCAGGCGTTTCGAGTTTAAGCCAGCAGTGCTATAATCAAGTGGACTGGACAGCAACCAGGGTGTGTGCTCAACAGACTGCTAGCCAGGCAGAAGAGACTGCGCAAGCAGGCGGCGAGCACGCGAAGGCAGGCAGGCAGGCAGCCTCACCATGACCATCGACGGCAGGAAGTACGTGAGACCCGCAGACCACGACCCACTGGCCCACATGGCCAGCCAGGGCAGGACGAAGATGGTAAGCAGTGCACCAAGAACCACGGCTGCCAGCAGCCGGCGCATGCCAGGCGACGCCGTCTCTTTGGCTTGCACATCAGACACTGGCAGCCCTAGCGGCATGTAGCGCATCAGGCCTGCCGCCCAGTACAGCACGTAAGCTCCTAGGGAGGCTGCAGTCCACTGCATCCATGCCGCTTGCGAGAAGAAGGTGGGAGCAGCTGCTGCTGCTGCTGCCGTCACCGCTGCCGCGCCTGCCGCTGCGGCAGATGGCAGCGGCGTCCTGCCATGTTGCCGCGGCTGTGGCACCCCGGCTGCCCTGCTCCCGTGCCGCAACCTACCCACAAATGCAGAGCCGCGGTGCGTGTAGCGGTGCGTGGAGTTGGCGCAGACGGCCCTGTAAGTGGCGCCCGGCGGCCTTGTTGCTGCAGCAGCTGATGGAATTGCTGTCATCGAGCGAGGCAATGGATCTCGGAGACGTTCTCGATAGGTCGCTGGACCCTGCCAGCGGCTGGTGGACGCCGCGCCAGACGACCCACAGGCACCCTTCAACATCCCTTTTCTCGATCATCCTGTGAGTGTGCTGGAGCCTACATGGCCTGGTGCATGTTGCCAGGTGTGCCGGCTCGTTGACAGCTGCCAGTGCTGGCGGGCTTGCAGGAATGTGGCGGTTGGCGGCGACTGGCCGGCCCCCCCCCCCCCATGACAGCACGCCCTTCCCGGCCACCATGCTGGTTGATTACGTCAGGGTGGTCGGGACGGCCGAGTGATGCCAGCTGGGTGCTGCCTGCCGCCATGGAACCGCCACGAGCGCGCTGTACACTACATAGTGCCAGCACTGTTTTTTTCAGATGATTTGCTCCGGATTCCTCATCACACTGCAACACTGATTCAGCTCCCCAAGCATGGGACGGCATCAATTGCCAGCACCTGGGAATACAGTTCTGAATGAAATGGCGAGGCCCCTGGGTGATCGGGCATAGCGGCAGGGGGGAGTCACAAGGGCGCAGCGGTGCGGCGCTGCCAGACATGTATCGGAGACCACTTGGGAAGTGGCTTGTGGCCCAGCCCCATGGCTGCCGCTGGTTGGCTGCTGCCGGCCAACAAGTCGTGCTCCTCCAGCAGCACCGCCTCCCCTGTAGGTCGCGCAAGCAGCCAAGTTCACGCTTGGGCTAGCCTAGCCTGAGGCAGGCAAGCACACGATACAAGGCAGAGCTGGCGGAAGCACAGCCTGCAGCCGCGCCCAGGCACGCACCTGAGGCAGCCAAGCAGGCACCGTCTGAGGACAGCGTGGCGCAGAGCAGCGGCCGCTGCGGCGCATCTTCGGGGAACAGGCTGGCCACCTCCCCTGCACCGCGTCGCGCACCGCACCCAGGGATCAAAAACGCTGGGGCTTTGGTTGAAGGGCGTGCCTGGCTGCTGCCGGCGGGCTGGCGCCGGCCGGCAGCAGCTCACCCGTATCAACGTCAATCAAGTGGATGCCACCGTCGGCCCCCGCCGCCGCCAGCACCTGGCTGCCGCCCTGGCGCAGCAGCGCGCACGACAGCAGCGGCGCATGCAGCCGCAGGTGCTGGCGGCAGGCGCCCTGCCGCACGTCCAGCATCATCACGCCGCCATCCTTGGCCACGGCACAGAACAGGCCGCCCTCACCAAAGCAGCTGGTCGACAATACACAGGGAGGGCGGGCAGGAGGCGGTCAGCGCAAGCAAGGTTGGGGCTGGGCACGAGGCGGGGCCCAGCATGCGCCTCGCCACTGGGAGCCACCCGCAGGACAGACTGCCGCCGCTCCAGTGCGGCCTCGCGGCTGGCCCAGCGCACAGCTGTGGTGCGCATGCTCGCCCCTCACCAGTCGGACCCCATGGCCTGGTTCCAAGGCAGCGTGCACAGCGGCGTGATGGCGCTGTCGCCGCTCTGCCGGCCCCACAGCCGCAGGCGGCCGTCGCTGCAGGCGGCGCCCAGCAGCGGCCCGTCTGGCTGGGCGGCTACACCAAACAGGTAGCCTGGGCGCCACCGCTCGGGGACTGCAATGCAGGGTTGAGGCAAGGCACACCTCAGGGCAAGCAATGGTGCAGCAGGGGGGGTGGCTGATTCACGCCAGCCAATCGACACATCAGCAGTCCCAGATGTGGGCAGCGTGCCGCATCGAGGCACCGCCTGGCCATGCGGGCGCCTTGCCTTGGTGCTCGCCCCCGCTTGCCGCCTCTAGCGGCGGCGGCGGCGGCACCTGCTGCAGCAGCCGCTGCGTGGACAGGTCCCACAGGAAGAGCGACTCCCCGCTGGCTGCCACCAGCCGCTGTGCGCTGCCGCTGCTGCCGCCGCCGCTGCCGCCGCCGTTCGCGCCTCCGGGGGTGGCACCAGCCTGCTGCTGGTGCTGGAGGAAGAGGCAGGCGTACACCTCCTCAGGGTGCCCCCCCAGCGATGCCAGCTGCTCGGTCCCGACGGCGCCCAAGTTGTGCCGCGCCGACAGCGCCGCCTCCGTGGGGCGCCACAGGCACACCACGCCATCCGACGACCCTGCAGTGCACGGTCAGCGCACTGGTGGCAGCATACCACCTGGCTGCCCTGCGTGGAAGCCAGTGTGCAGCGGCAGCTGGCGAGGCGGGGTCATGCGGGGTGCGGCGGCCATACCCGAGGCGACCATCT
>NW_005435010.1:0-1265 GCF_000147415.1 Chlorella variabilis | reverse complement strand
CAACACACATGAACTGTGCGGCTCCCAACCGCCGCACCCGAGGACGCCACCACCAGGTGCTCCCCCAGCACATCTACAATCAGCCCCGAAAGGCGGTCGCCCTCGCTGTTGACCAGGCGGAACACGGTAGTGGCGCCGCCGCCCTGCCGCGCCCCGGCTGCCGCTGCTGCTGGGGCAGGGCCGCAGCGGAGGCCCAGCGCGGCACGCAGGCGCACCGCCTGCTGGATGCGGGCGCCGACCAGGGCGTGGAGGTCGGGGCGCTGCTGCAGGGCGCCGCCGCCAAACACCTCGTCCGCTGTCTGCATCATCCTGCGGGGCAGCAGCGCGCCGCGGCAGCAGCGCCGCAGGTGTGGGAGCAGGCAGCAGAGCAGAGCAGAGGAGGCGGCAGCGCAGGGCTGGAGCTGGGCAGCAGGCGGCTGGAGCGCTCTGCCTCCGCCTCACCTGACGCGGAACATGCTGCTGGGGTTGAACACGCCCCATCCGATCGTCTTCTCGCTGCCGTCGCACACCAGCACAGCATCGCCGGCCTTGGGGGCGGGGCGCCCCAGCACCCGGTCCACAGCGCCCGAGTACACCATGGGCTGCTGCTGCTCCGCAAACAGCTTGGACTTGCCGCCCTTGAGCACCACGCGCGGCAGCAGCGACTGCCCTTCACCCTGCTGCTCCTCTTCCCGTGGCTGAGGCTGCTCCTGCTGCTGAGGCTGCTTGCGGGGCTGGTCAGAGTGCTGCTGCTGCTTGCGGGCGGGAGCGGCGGCGGGCGGGCCCTTGGGCGCCGCCGCTGCGGCCGCTGCATGCATTGCGCTGCGTTGGCATCGCCGTCCGCATGCCGTCCCGGCCAAGCGCAGGCTGCTGGCAGGGCCGCAGCGCAGCCCCACCGCCGTCAGCACAAGCATGTGCCCTTGCATGTGTGTGCCTGCACTCAGGTGGCGTGTGCCTAGACTCAGGCGGGTGTCGGGGTGTCAGAGAACAGGAGAATTGGTCTTATAAGAAACACGCTGCTGGGCCTGCTGCCAGCCACTCTGCGCAACAGCACTCTTGCATTGCAATCGCCACGCCTTGCAATTGCAAAGAGCTCGTGCATTGCCTGGTGGCAGCATATTTGGCCAGCTGCAGCCTCCACTGCGCTCCCAGAACGCTGAATTGCAACATGGTCCTCACGCTGGAGCCATTCTCTTCCGCGACCTCTGTGCGGGCTGGCAACCGATCTGGGTTCAACATCAGCTCCCTGCAGGCCCCACGCCGGCGCGCGCAGCAGCTGCATAGGT
>NW_005435011.1:6074-7434 GCF_000147415.1 Chlorella variabilis | reverse complement strand
CACCTCGAGGGCCAGCCCCGCCTTGGACTCCGCGCCAGCGTCCTCTGCGGGCGGGTGGCGGGCGGCGGCAGGCACAGCGGCGGGTGGGCAGGCCCAGGCCCAGCGGGCTGTGGCGCAGGCGGCTGGCAGCGTTGCGTGCGGCAGGGCAGCAGCGACTAGGCAGATGCTGGCCCACGCAGCGGTGCACACTCGTGACCATCGGGAGGCGCAGCAGCAGCATAGTCAGCAGCAGCAGCAGCAGCAGCAGCTGCTGCAGCAGATGCGAGGCTGGGATGGAGGCTGGGCAGCCGGCCGGGCGCGGGGGCAGGCGCTGTCAGCTGCGCTGCGCAGGCAGGCCTCACCCGGGGAGGGTAGCCAGTGGATGGGGTGCGCCTTGCCCTGGCGTGCAGCCACCACTGCAAGTGGGGGCAGATGGGATGTCAACGGGATGTCGGCGGTAGTTATCGCCTGCTTGCACACATGGCAAGCTCAGCCTCCAGCCCGTCACTGCTGTGGCTCCGCTGCTGCGCAGCGGGACTGCCCCCGCGCTGTCAAGAGGAGACGGCAGGCTGCTTCCAAACGGCAGCCACCAGGCGACCCACCTGCCAGCGCCACGGCGGACGCAGTCATCAGCCCCACGGCCGCGTTTCCCACCAGGCTCATGCCAGAGAGCTTGTCCAGGCTGCGCACTGCACGAGGGAGTGGGAGGGGCGCAGCAGCGGCAGCCAGCAGCAGCTCAGCAGAGGGGTCAGCATCAGCATCAGCATCCACATCAGGTTGGTGCGTGGGGCTCAGCTTGGACAGAGCACAAGCACAGCCCATCCGTCCGAGCACGCCAGGGGCACATGCTTGGCTGCCAGACAGCCTGGCAGGCAGGGTGCACGTGGCAAGCCGGCCTCCAAGGTTTTGCTGCCCCAGCGCCGCCACGGCTTGCCTGCGGAGGCGGGGGCGCCAGCACGGCCAGCAGCAGGATCCAGGGCCAGCGGCGCAGGTACCAGGCGCCGCTGTCAGCCATGCCGGGGTATCCCGCGGCGCGGAGCAGCTCGGGCAGCAGGCCGGTGCCGTCCCCCGAGCATCCCACCACCAGGTCTGCCAGGATGATGAGCCACACCACAGTCTTGCCCAGGGAGTTGAGGGCCTGGAGGAAGGGAAGGGAGAGCGGCAGCGAGAGGCGGTGGGGCAGGGGGGAAGGGACCCCACGGCAGCGGCGCGCCCCAGGGGCAGAGGGAAAGGGAGCAGCGAGTGCCGGGTACGTGGTTGGCTATCATCAATGAATGTAGTCCGGTCGTCCCAGGCGGCGGCACCATCCTGCAATGCAACTCGCCTGGGCCGCCGCCACCGCGCGCCCGCCCCACTTCCCAAAGCGGCTGTGCATGAGGTC
>NW_005435011.1:4196-6024 GCF_000147415.1 Chlorella variabilis | reverse complement strand
AGCGGCATAGCCACAGTGCTGGCGCCGATGCCCGAGTTGACCAGGTTGGCCAGCACCCGGGCCGACTGCCCGGCCTGCTGGCCGGCGGCCCCGGCCAGCCCGCGGCCGCGACCGCGGGGGCCGCCGTCCCGCGGCTCGCTGCCCTGGTGCTGGCCGGGGAGCAGGGCGTCGCTCAGGCTCGCAGGCGGCATTCTGGGAGAGAAACAGGAGGAGCTCAGAGCTGCTAGGGGAGAGGGTTCCTGAACCACCGCCAGCGCGACTTCCCAGCGGCTGCCGGCCGTCGCTGCCTGGATGGCGCTTGCACCTCCTAATTAGTTGTTTGATGCTTCAGGCGCATCAGGCCGAGCACGTTCACCGGCCTGCTCGCCGAAGGTATCGGCAACGGCGGTGTGAGTCAGGGCGCCGGCGCCCATGTGGCCACTCATGTCATCCTCGCGTCACAAGCAACCACTCTGAATGCCTGAAAGCGTGCTGCAGAGCCTAGCTGCCGCTCAAATGATCAAATGGGCTCAAGGAGCCGAGCCGCACCTCTTGCCCTAATTCCGCTCCGGTAGTCGGCCTCAGCCTAACCTCCCTCCTCTACAAGCGCATGGCGTGGGAGGCGTGGTCGGCGGATCCGCTCCGCAGGTGCGCCAGCGTGCCCGTCCGGCCGAAGGGCTTGTCCTCGCCACCCACGTGCGTGCACTGGTCGCTGTCTACGCAGGCAGGGAGGCCCCAGGGAGGGAGCCGCCGGTCTCGCTGGCTGTTCGTGGCGAAGATACTTGTGACCGCCGCCGCCGCCGCCGCCGCCGCCGCCGCCGCCATGCAGGCACCACAACGAGCATGGCGCACATGCTGATTCTTTCTGTTGGCCTCCAACGTGCTGATGCCAGCTGTAATGCTGAAGATGTGGCTGCTGGAGGGCCTCGGGGGTAAGCCGGCCGCCACGCCTGCGCCGGCTGCCGCGCTGCCGCCCGTCCAACGCACCTGACTAATGCAACACCAGCTGCTGTCAACATCCCACGGCCCGCGTGCCCCCGCGTTGCTCTGGCCGCAGGCGTGGCGCTGCAGAGCGTGCCCCAGGTGCTGCTCATGGCAGGGCTGGCAGCGCTGATCCGGTGGCGGCGGCAGGTGTACAGCGCACACCGGGAGCTCATCTCCACCCTGGCCCTGCTCTGCACCAGCCTGACCATCCGAAACATGGGTGCGCCTAGGCCTCCACTGCCGACACACCTGCATCTCAGCATTGCTGCATCCAGAGGCTCACAGAATGGCTGCG
Source organism: Chlorella variabilis (assembly GCF_000147415.1). Classification (NCBI taxonomy): domain Eukaryota; kingdom Viridiplantae; phylum Chlorophyta; class Trebouxiophyceae; order Chlorellales; family Chlorellaceae; genus Chlorella; species Chlorella variabilis. Next base: position 4,766 of record NW_005435011.1, on the reverse strand, counting down.
GCAGGACAAGCTTGCCGCACAGGCTGGAATGCTGCCAGCGGGCCATCCTTACCATTCCTTACCATCCTCGGCCTCACCGCTACACTTTATGCCGTGCCCTCCACGCCTCGCCACCGGCCCACGCCCGCGCTGCAGCGGCCAAGGGCGGCGTGAACTTCTTCCTGCACCACCACGGCAGCCCGCTGGTGCTGGCCGCGCTGATGGTGGTGTGCGGCCACGGCATGTGGTGCACCTTCTGCTGCCTGTACCATGGCTGGCCTCGGCGCTGGAGCCTCCTGGCCCTGCCCCTCACAGCCTTCGTGCCGGTGAGCGCAGCAGCACCCCGCAAGGCCCAACGCAGCAGCCTGCTCTGGGGCTGCTGGCAGCCATGCCGGCCAGAGCAGCCAGGCACGCCCGCAACAAGCCCGCCGCCATGCCGCGCTCCACCCGCCCTGCCCCCTCCTCTGCAGCTGCTGGTGGGCGAGAGCGTGTGCCACCGGGTGATGGCGGCCCCGGGGTCGCGGGAGCCGCTCAACACGCTGCATGCGCTTGTTGGCACCGCCCAGTGAGCATATGTGCCGCCTGCTGCTG
>NW_005435011.1:0-3574 GCF_000147415.1 Chlorella variabilis | reverse complement strand
GGTGAAGACGCTGAAGACAGGGGAGGTAACCGTCGCCAGGAAGAACATCATGATGCAGCCGATGGCGCCGTGGTGGTGCAGCAGGCAGCTGCGTGGCGGGGAACGGAGGAGAGCGATTCGATACAGGGGATGCAGTGGCCAAAAGTGAATGAGGGATCGGCGTTGGGGCCGGAGCCGTGCAAGCAGGGAGAAGTGCATACACATGCACCGCCAGGCCTGCCCCAGCCTGCTGACACGGCAGATCCTGCCTCACCCCACGAGGTAGATGGAGGAGATTGTGTGGTGGAGTATGTGTTCATGGTCTGCATGGGGTGTGGTAGGTGGTGAGCCCCAACCTACACTGTGTTGATGTAGTAATATGTACATGAGGCAATGGGTGGGCGCCACATCCAGGCCCGCCACCCACCGTCTGGCGTGAAGGGTAGGAGGAAGAAGAGCATGTCTGCTGCCATGTAGCCCAGAGAGAACTCGTTGAGCAGCTTCTGCAGACGGGGGGCACACTGGTGTGCGTGTGTGTGCTGAGTCATACAGTTGTACCACACACATACACATACCCTGTGTTACAGTCACCCCGCTATGATAGGCCGCGTGAGCAGACCTTGGGCAGGGGGCACACGTGATCAAGGGGCATCAAGAGAGGGGGTGGACCATGGAGCACCCTCTCCATGGCTCCGACCACCCTCCCCCCAGCTGAGCGTCCCAGGGTCACCCCACCCTGGCCCCGCTCCCCGTCCTGCCGGACACGCAACCCCCACAACGTGGTGGGGGACGTGGGGATCCTTAGCAGCTTAGGCCTGCCAGGCCGACGGGTGCCGATGCTGGTGCGGGCTCCCGGCGGCAGGCAGCGCCGCCGCCGGGCACTCAAATGGCATGGGGCACATGGGCCCCCATGCCCGCACATCTCCCAGGCACATGAAAATACCAGAAGGCTGCACATGTAAGGGTGCATGCATTGCAGGCAGGAGTGCAAAGTGGCCTGCCGCGTCGGTCGGCTGTGCCATTACTCAGTCAGCCGAAGGTGGGGAAGAGCCTCCACAGGCTTAACTTCCCGGTTTTAACGTCTAGCTTTAGACCATTATTTGATCTGCCCGACGCGCCAAGTGCAGTACCCCCCACTAGTAGTGAATGGGTCCCGGGGAGGCCTGTGCCGAAGCCTTGGCGATTCTATTAGGCGTTCCCGAAGGAATTGGCTTGGATTGGCGCTGAGCCGGTCAGCTATGCCGCGTTTGTCCTCACAAAGTTTCGACATGGGAGGAATCGAACCTGTGCCCTCTCGGAGGGTTTAGACACATAAGCACAACACACACAGCCCATGGTCCCACCTGCTGCGGCGTGTTGGGCAGGTCGACTTGGAAGGAGGGCCAGGCCAGCAGCTGCTGGTAGCCACCTGCAAGGGGATCAGGGAGGAGGGGAGGGCAAGGGAGGCACGCTCGTTGAACCAGAGGAGGGAGCAGCTTCACAACAACACAGCAACAGCATAGCCAGAATGAAACAAGCAGCGGCGGGGCAGCAACAAACCCAGAAACACACATCCACCAATCAAACAAAACAGCCGGGCGGCGGCCAGCAAGCGCACCCAGCGCCGACAGCGCGCCGTGCACGCTGTACATGGAACATGAGGCCAGGACGGCAGCCTTGCGGCCATCCACGCCCACCACATAGTACTGCAGAGGACAACAGCCGGAGGGAGAAAGGAGGGGATTACATCAGGAGCGGGGAAGGGTGTGCAGGGTGGTCTGGGACGCGGCTGTCTGCTGTTGCATGCGTGAATGTGCCTGTGTGAGCAGGGCAAGAAAGTGCGGCTGTGCACGGTCAAGGCGAGAAAGGCAGCGGCGCAAGCAGTGGTGTGGCAGCTGCTGTGCCGCCTGCCGCCCTGCCTGACTGCCGGACTGCTTATGGGCAGGGTATGATACCCTGCCTCTGCCCGCCAGCCCAGCGCACAATTAAGCAGCAGCGCACCCACAATTACCCAGCCACAGCACCACACACAACAAAGCAGCCATGGCACAGCAGGGCAGCAACGCACGTAAAACGGGAGGGACAGGAGGAAGACAGCGCCAAAGAAGAGAGTGTACGAGGGGACTTCCCGCCAGCCGGTGCCGACCCACGGCTCTGCTGCCGCACTCAGCGCTTCCAGGGCGCCAGCCAGCTGCTCAACCAACATGCCTGCGGCGCCGAACAGTGGCGTCTATTCTAGCTGCCTCCTGAGTCGGGCTGCTGCACTGGGACCACGCTGGTGGGCTGAATGGGGCTCTGGGGCAAGAGGGGCCGGAGGGGCCGGAGGGCCCGGGCCAGGGCTTGCTTGCTTGCTTGTGTGGGCTTAAAGTCTGGTAAAGCAAGAACTAGCTTGCAACATAGACTCCCCGCCGAAACGGGACGGGAACCGCGCGAAAGCAGAGAAAGGGCTGTGCCCTGTGTTACAGTCACCCCGCTATGATAGGCCGCGTGAGCAGACCTTGGGCAGGGGGCACACGTGATCAAGGGGCATCAAGAGAGGGGGTGGACCATGGAGCACCCTCTCCATGGCTCCGACCACCCTCCCCCCAGCTGAGCGTCCCAGGGTCACCCCACCCTGGCCCCGCTCCCCGTCCTGCCGGACACGCAACCCCCACAACGTGGTGGGGGACGTGGGGATCCTTAGCAGCTTAGGCCTGCCAGGCCGACGGGTGCCGATGCTGGTGCGGGCTCCCGGCGGCAGGCAGCGCCGCCGCCGGGCCACTGTGTTACAGTCACCCCGCTATGATAGGCCGCGTGAGCAGACCTTGGGCAGGGGGCACACGTGATCAAGGGGCATCAAGAGAGGGGGTGGACCATGGAGCACCCTCTCCATGGCTCCGACCACCCTCCCCCCAGCTGAGCGTCCCAGGGTCACCCCACCCTGGCCCCGCTCCCCGTCCTGCCGGACACGCAACCCCCACAACGTGGTGGGGGACGTGGGGATCCTTAGCAGCTTAGGCCTGCCAGGCCGACGGGTGCCGATGCTGGTGCGGGCTCCCGGCGGCAGGCAGCGCCGCCGCCGGGCCACTGTGTTACAGTCACCCCGCTATGATAGGCCGCGTGAGCAGACCTTGGGCAGGGGGCACACGTGATCAAGGGGCATCAAGAGAGGGGGTGGACCATGGAGCACCCTCTCCATGGCTCCGACCACCCTCCCCCCAGCTGAGCGTCCCAGGGTCACCCCACCCTGGCCCCGCTCCCCGTCCTGCCGGACACGCAACCCCCACAACGTGGTGGGGGACGTGGGGATCCTTAGCAGCTTAGGCCTGCCAGGCCGACGGGTGCCGATGCTGGTGCGGGCTCCCGGCGGCGGCGCTGCCTGCCGCCGGGCACTCAAATGGCATGGATTCATTCATTCATTCATTCATTCATTCATTCATTCAGCACACAGACCGGCCGCCTCTTGCTCGAGGGCGGCCCACTTTGGCCTGGGCAGCCCGGGCCGCCCTCCCCCCGGGCGCATGTTCAGTGTTGGAGGGGTGTGCCCAGCGATAGGGGGCCCCTGAAGGCATGCGCCGAGGCCGGGAAGCGTGGTTCGGCGCTGCTGCACGCTTGGCGACTTGAACAGAACCGCGTG
>NW_005435012.1:8700-10133 GCF_000147415.1 Chlorella variabilis | reverse complement strand
GGGCCAGCGGCTCCAGCTGGCTGGAGCACTATGTGCACAACGTGGTGGGCGCCCTCAACCTGGCACTCGCCATGTTTGGGCAGCGCGAGACCTACCGGTACCTGGTACAGCCTTTGTTTCCCAGTTCTACATCACAGTTTGCATTCCGTTTGCCAGCCTACACACTGCCAGCCCAGTGCCTGTCAGCTGACCTGCTTTGCATGTTGCCATTCCAGCCCCACTCAATTCGATTGGTGTGCTGCTCTTGCTAACATACGGAGTGTAAACACTCTCAAGCAAGTTGGCTGTGACTCAGCTGTGCAGAAAAACATCGTACTGCTGGGGGGAAAATTTGAGAAAGGTGGGGGGGGAGTCAACCTGCAGATACACAACTGCAAACATACGAATATGAAAGAGGACGCTGGTTGGAAGGTTGCAGCAGCTGGGAAGCTGCTGCATCTGTCGATTGCAAAATTAGGCATTTGGAAACGCAAAATTCGAGGGAGTTTTTGTGTGGCAGAACTCATTATGCTGTCACTGTGACAGGGGGCACAGGTGATCAACGGGCATCAGTCATTGGGAGAGGGGAGAGGTTGGCAAGAAAAAAGAAGTAAGGTATGAGAAGGGGAGGTGTTGTAGATGCAAAGCAACGGAGTAGCCAGTGCAGCATCACCGCAAATGCACCAGCTCTACGGGGATAGTAGGGCTTCAGCTGAAGAAAGTGAATGTACTCCATGAGACGATGATGTTCTGGCAGGATGCAATGGTGGCGGCCACCGCCACCAGAAGCATGACAAGCGCGGTCACTTTCATCAGCAGCAGCGTTGGACCTGCCGGCTTGTACACCTGCGGGAGCAGGCTGGCGGCACGGTGGAGCGCAGGACCTGTTGTGGTAAGGGGCGCCGCCGCTGGCACCCACCTTGGCATACATGGCGAACGGGAACCCGACGGCCAGCGGCCAGAACCTGCAGCACAGCCACAGCACAGCTGCGGTCGATGGGATGCACAAACGCACCAGCACCTGGACAGAACCTGCTTACGTGATTGCGCCGATCAATCCAACAATCGCGTTGAAAAACGGCTGCAGGTGAGCAGGGAGCATCTCAGCTACAGCTGCCCACGGGCAAGCGCAGGCAAGCGCAGTTCCCGCCCCTCAGCTGCCGCCTGCCACTGCGACAGACATCATTTGCAGCACAGCGGTGGTCCTCACCAGGCTCATGGCGATGATGGTGCACAGCAGGACGTATGTGGAGCGGATGACCAGGCGCTGCATGCAGATCGGCAGCCGGTTGGGTGAGGGGTTGTATGGGTGCAAAGGAGTAGGTGCTGGCGGGAGACAGAGCAGCAGCTGGCAACCAGCATCCATATGCCCGCATTCTGCCAGAACTCAGTCACCTGCCAGAACGGCAGGTAGTAGCCTTCATCGTTCATGGGGACGTGCTCGTTGGCGGCGC
>NW_005435012.1:1209-3509 GCF_000147415.1 Chlorella variabilis | reverse complement strand
CTGCGGCTGGGTGGGATATAGGGCAATGAGCGTTGAGCAGTGTGCGATGAGCAATGAGCAATGAGCAGTGAGCAGCCCCTCCCTAAACAAAGTGAAGCGCAGGACGGGGTCCGGTGGATGGGAGGCAAGGAAACGCGGGGGGTTGCCACGTGCGCTACCGCCGCCGCCGCAGGCAGCACCCCTGCGGCGGCGGCAGCGGCAGCAAGCCGTGGACCCAAACGCCGTGCCGCCGCCGCCGCAGGCAGCACCCCTGCGACGGCGGCGGCAGCAAGCCGTGGACCGAAACTCCGTGCCGCCGAGTCCCGTGGCTGTGGCCGTGGGCTTCTGGCAGGAAACTACGGCCGCAGCTCGGCAGCACGGGGGCGTCGCAGCGTGCCGCCGCCGCCGCCGCGCTGCCCCCCGGGCACGGCGGCGGCGGCAGCAAGCTTGGGCCCAAACGCCGTGCCGCCGAGTCCCGTGGCTGCGACCGTAGACCGTGGGCCGGAAACTGCGGCCGCAGCTCGGCGGCACGTGGTTCTGGTCAAATCGCCAAGCGTGCAGCAGCGCCGAACCACGCTTCCCGGCCTCGGCGCATGCCTTCAGGGGCCCCCTATCGCTGGGCACACCCCTCCAACACCGAACATGCGCCCGGGGGGGAGGGCGGCCCGGGCTGCCCAGGCCAAAGTGGGCCGCCCTCGAGCAAGAGGCGGCCGGGCTGTGTGCTGAATGAATGAATGCCCGTGTCTGCTGTACTTGAGGTGATCAATGTCGGGCATCTGCACCATCAGCAGCTGCGAGCCGCTGCGGGCGGGGCACACGACGGGGGCAGGACACAGAGTGGGACTGAAGTGGTGGTGGCTTCGGATGGGAAGACGCTGACGCCCCGGCAGCCGCAGCGCGCGTGTGCGTCTCTCCCAGCTGTGGCACTCACCCAAAGATGATGGCCCACCAATTGTAGTTTGTGAAGCAGCTGCTCCAGCCGGCCTCGCTGCATATGGAGCGAGCGATGGTCTGCAAGGTTGGGGAGCGGGGGACGGCGGGCGGCGGTTCAGACCCAGGCGCGGCAATGCCGCTTGTGGGTGGTCTGCACAACCACGGCGCTCCATCCCCACCTGCAGCGACTGCGGGGCGGTGATGGCGTACGCCCACATGACGAGCACCAAATTGACGTGCTGGATGCTGCGAGGCAGGGGCACATGGATGTGTTGGGCGGTGGCACCAGGAGCGGCGGCGGCAGGGGCGGGCTGGGTGGGCACGTCTGCCCCTCTGCTCACATGCCAATCGTGGTGACTACCCACGGGCGGAAGGTCGCTGCGACACACTCGCTGTACGTGCAGTTAATCTTGCCGTTGATGATGTAGCAGTCTGCCAGCAGCACCTGTAAACATCGGCTCATGGCAGGAGGCCAGGTGTGATGAAGAGCAGGGAAGCAGGCCAGGTCGGTGGAACGACCCAGCAGCAGCTGCTCATTCTGCGGCGACAGGAGCATGGTGCTTTCCCGCCGGCTGTGGCGCATGTGCTAGTGCAACGCCCAGCGCCTCCATGGCCCACCCACCGAGCAAACTTGAGTGAGTGCCCCGAAACAAATGATGCACAGCGGCCCCGCCACCCTGCAGAGGGAGTGGCAGTGGTGGTGATGGGTGTTTCATCATCCCCTTGTAATCCGACCCTTGCTCTGCGGCAAGGGCAGCAGCGCTACATCGCCAGCAGCTCACCAGCCCAGCATCGCCACGGCGTATGGCAGCGCCAACACGCCAGCGCCGATGACAGCGGTGAGCACATGCATCAGCGCTGTGAAGGTAGTGCCTGTGCGCCGCGGCTCCTCCAGGCCCTGCGCATCTGTGGGCGGCCCGTCTGCGAGGCTCAGCCCGCCGTCTGCCAGGTCCAGACCGCTGGAACTGCTGCACTCGGCGTTCGACGCCTCCGACTCGCTGCCGCCGCCACCCCAGCGGTGCCGGCTGCTGGCACCGCCGGCTGCAGCGAGACCCATGATGCTTACTCTCGATGAAGCAGGAGCGAGGTTTGCAGGGCGGCCAGGGGCTTCGCTCAGCTACGGCCGAAGCTCATCTCTAGATAAGGACGGGATGGGTGTGTATATCAGTTCACACAACGGATGTAAACCCAGCAGGCAGCAAGATGGTTGCACATTGGCCAACTTGCCACAGGAGCCACACACTGCCAGCAGCAGCACACTGGCTGAACAAGGCGTTTAGCGGCCATCAAGCAGCTCAGTGGGGCAGGCAGCCACCAGAGCCCTGGCCACGCTGGAATGGGGGCCTGCATGAGCCTTGCATGGGCCCACTTGCTGGCACTGGGTTGAA
>NW_005435012.1:0-1159 GCF_000147415.1 Chlorella variabilis | reverse complement strand
CATTCGCATCCGTCCCGCCCAACTCTCACCGTTTCCATCTCCGCCCGCGTAAACAGCACCCGTTTGCCGCCATGGCGGAGAACAATGAGAACCTTCCTCCGCAGCCCGGGTCGCGGGTGATTGGACTGGCCATGGTGCGTTGCAGCGATGAAGATCGGATCATCACTCCGAAGGCCTTCGCGGGCAGTGTGCAGCGAGTGGAGGGCAGTAAGTGTGCGGTGCGGGTGGAGCAGAGCGGCCGTGAGCTCGTGCTGCCAGTGGCGGGCGTGGGCGTGGTGCCGCCGAGCGCCGATGAGGCGCAGCTGGAGCGCGTCGCCACCAGTGTGCGGGCCCTGATGACGGGTAGCTGGGCTGACCTCGAGTCGGATTACCCCTTCATCACTGAGGCGGAGTGGGAGCAGCTGGGGGCCCCGCCGCCGTCGCCGGGCTTCCGGTTTGCGCCTGTCGATGTTTCCCGCCTTCAGGGCGCCGCGCAGCAGGCGGCGGCGGCTGGCGAGGAGGGCGGTGACGAGGAGGCTGCCCGGCAGGAGCCCGCCACCAAGCGCATCCTGGAGCTGGGGCCCGGGCCGGCTGGCCTGGGCGCCGGCACGGTTGCGGGGAGTGGCTGCGGTGCGGGGCATGTGCGGCTTGCTAGCCGTTTGGGGTGGCGGTTGGGGGTGACCACCGGTGCTACCCTGCGGTTGGCGGGCGGTGCGCGCTGGGGATAGGCGGCGCCTGCATCCTGGATTGCCTTGCGGTTGCTGGGGGCGTGCTGCCTGGGGGGCGCCTGCGCGCGGCGCCCCCTAGCGCTGGCAGCCCAGCATGCGCTGGCGCAGGCCGGCTGGCGCAGGCCTGCTGGCGCAGGCCGGCTGGCACCTGCGGCGCCAGCGTTTGTGCACGCTGGCACGTGAGTGAGCGGTACAGCGGCTGGGCCCAGGCGCCGGCAGTGCCCTGGTGGCTGCGCGCCCTGTGCTGCCTGCACCGGCCTCTGGGGGAGCCCTCATGCCATGCGCTGCCCGGCAGGGCGTTGGGAATGCCCCTAGCGTGCGGCCCAATGTGGCCATGGGGGGGGAGCACCCCCTTTGCACCTTGCGCTGCCCGGCTCGGGCACTGGGGGAGGGCCCCCTGTTTGCTGCGTTGCCCAGTGCGGGCCAGTAACCCAGCTGTGCTGGGCGCGGGA
>NW_005435013.1:5278-9924 GCF_000147415.1 Chlorella variabilis | reverse complement strand
CCGCTGCCTAATGCCTGGCCCCTCCCCCCGGGCATCGCTCGTCTATCCATCATTTGGCCGCAGATGCACGAACCCTGGCGCACGCTCCTCTCTCGGCCTGCTGCTGCAACTACAGAGGTTGGCATGGCGTGCTGTCGTGTGGATGCTCCGCTGCACTGAATGGCGAGAAATAGATCGATCGCGAATGTGCGTTCAGGTTGTGTTGACCGCTGGCGACAGCGGCGCACCGCCGCCGGCGGAGCCCGGCTTGGCGCCCGCCGCCGAGACCAGCTCCATTCCCCGCCTCCCCGCCTCAGAGCTGAGCTATGCGCGTTTTTGCCTGGAGTTTATGGAGCCAAATGCCCCGGTCCTTGTTGAGGGTGCGACGGAGGGCTGGCGGGCAGCAGTCGACTGGGTTACCCCATGTGGCGCAATCGACTTCGACTTCCTGCGGCAGCATTTTGGACATGCGCAGGTCATGGTCACAGACACTGCCAGGTGCGAGTGCGTGCCAGCCAGCAGGTAAAGGCTGCTGCGGGATGACTCCCCTCTTGCAACGGGCTTCTTGTGCACGCAGAGAGCACGAGGGGAGCGGGCCCTGCCGGCAGATGCTGCTGGCAGAGTACATTGACTGGTGGCAGCAGCACAACCAGCAGCAGCAGCAGCAGCAGGAGGAGGAGGAGGAAACAAGGGCATCCAGCACGTTGCTGACTCCTGGTCCCTTGTGGTACTGCAAGGACTGGCACTTGGCGGCCTTTGATCCGCAGTATCAAGCCTACCGCTGCCCCTCCTTCTTCTTTGACGACTGGCTGAATGAGTTGTACGATGCCCGTGAGCAGCCGCAGCCGCAGCACGATGTCAGGACAGCCGACTATCGGTTTGTGTATCTGGGTGCAAAGGTAGGAGGCTGAAGTGAGGTAGCTGGAGGTGAAAAAAAGGCGATCGATGAGGCCCCTGCGATGGAGCACCTGGCCAGTGGCTGCCCCTGTTCCCTGCAGGGCACCAGCACCTCACTGCACTCAGATGTGCTGCGCAGCTTCAGCTGGTCAGCTAATGTGGTGGGATGCAAACTGTGGCGGTTGCTGCCGCCCCAGGTGGGGCTCCCCTAACTTGACGGCAGTAGGGGCATGCATCCCTGTTGTTGCTTCAGCCACCTGCTGCCTCTGTCCCCCGCTTGCAGTACAGCCACCTGCTGCTGGACCTCCATGGTCGTATCCCTGCGTGGGATTTCTTTGCAGAAGACCTTGAAGGTGCAGCGTTTGGCAGGCCTCTATGCTGCTGCAAGGCGTGACAATGGAGGGGGGGCATGCATGTCAGGCATTCCACGTCGCAGTGGCAGTCCCTGTGCAATGACCGGCCCTTTCTCGTGCATGCAGGCCTGTACCCTCGACTTGAAGAGGCACGCTCGCACATCGTAACCGTGGTTCAGCATCCGGGCGACGCCATTTTTGTACCCTCAGGCTGGTGGCATACGGGTAGGCCCAATGCCATGTTCTTTGCACCTGCCAACCCACAGCAGCGTGGCCTCCGCTGAAGCATTCCAACCTGCTTCCTGACATCTGCGTGTTGGGTACTGCCCCCGATATTTTTGCAGTGGAGAATGTCGACGACTGTATTAGCATCAACCACAACTGGCTCAATGGCCACAACGTGCACTGGACGTGGGCGCTGCTGCGACTGGAACGGCGGCAGGCTGAGGAGGGCATCGAGGACTGCCGGGAGCTTTGCAGGCAAGACCGGCCCTCTCCTTTTTTCAGGAAGCTAGGTCATTTTGGCAGAGGCCGATAGGTTTCTGAATTGCTACCATTTCATGTTTGCCTGCAGCCTGGCTGAGTTTGAACGATTGGTTCAGAGAAGTTTGGCGGCCAACGCGGGCATGGACTATGCGGGACTTGGGACACTGCTGCGCTGTATCGCGCGGCGCAGTCTGCACCAGCTAGCAGCAGTCGGCGGCTCCCCGCGCCATGAAGGAGCACCACCAGGCCAGTTGCAAGAGGCATTAATGGCAGCTGGAAGAGAGGAAGCAGGCAGCGGCAGCGAGCATCAGAGCTGCCCATCTAGGATGGTGGCTGATGATGGATACATCGGCCTCAAAACTTGCAATCTCAGTAGCCCTTGGCATCACATGTTCAGGCTCCAGCGCGTGGCGGCGGTGCTTCGAGACCTCGTGGCAGAACAGCGCCACCTCCATAATGGCTGTCAGCAACTGGATGGCGAAGCAGCACTGCCACATGCCGCAGAGTTGGATGCCAACAGCGCCTGCCTGGCGCAGGTGGAGAGGCGGCTGCGTGAGTTGGGGGTTGAGGTGTTGTAACATTCCCATGACGACAGGGCAGACGTTTACAGAAAGCAGGTGGTCGGTGCGATTGCAGTGCTAGTCATCGAATAAAGATACAGATAAGATAGATACAGAGAAAGGTTAAGAACGGTTCATTGCAAACATTTGGTACCAGTGGCCTGGCAAAAGCTGCCTCACGTGGCTGTCCCCAGCTGCAAAGCAAAGTACAGCACGTCCGGCACCGGGCAGTCGTTGTAGCGCTCGCAGGGCTGGAATCCCAGCCTGCTGTACAAGCGAATGGCGCACGACATCCGCTCAAGCGTGTCCAGCACCATAAGGCGGTAGCCCAGGAGTGGCACCGTTGCTAGCAGGGCCCGCACCAGCGCCGCGCCAGCGCCCAACCCTTGGTGCCCCTCCAGCACAAACAGCCGCTTCATCTCGCACACCTCTGCCAGCGGCACGCCCGCCACCGCGTCGCCCTCGCCCAGCGTGGGCGTGTGCCCGGCCAGGCGCCGTAGCGCCACGGCGCCGATGCATTCCTCGCCGCTGCCGCTCGCCGCATACGCCAGCAGCATGCTGCCCCCCGCCTCGGCGGCATAGCTGCCAGGCAGGCTTGCCAGCTCGCGCTCAATGCCCCCCAGGAGCCCAAGGTCTTCTCCCAACCATTCTGCATGCTCAACAGAAGCCCGGAAGAAGGGCAGTCGGGCAGTGAGTGGATCAATCCACTCACTGAAGGGCAGCGGCAGTGGCGGAGTGGTGGCAAAGGGCAGCAAACTCAAATGGTGCTGTGCCGCCGGCAACTGACATGATGCAACAAATCAGGACGAAGCCTGCATCACCCACACGGCCGCAGAAGCACCAGCACCTAGGTAAGCGGCGGTGACGCTCTTAAACTCCTCTAGCTGCTGCTGCGATTTCACAGGTCGCACTACGACCTCTAGAGCAAGCCGGGCCATGACTGGATGCTGCTAGGGGCGGTGAGCGGTGGCCGCTGCTCTCCTGGCCTGAAGAGCGGTTGAAGGAGCGAGCGAGGACAGCACCAGAGATTCATTCCGGTCGGCCTCTGCGGTTTTTGGCTTGCGCGTCCCCTTCCTCCATAGGCGCCAGCTGGCACATGCTTGCAGGCGCCAGCTGGCACGTCTCGCAGCCCTCCCTCTTGCAGGCGCTCTTCCTACTTGGCAACTGAGCAACACGCGGCGCGTTGCTGTGGCAATTTGGATAAAGCGCTGCAACATTGCGACATTGCTTCACCCGTGTTTGGTCACATCTTCTTCTTCTTCGGGCAAATCGCTCTACCCCTGATCACTCAGCAGCACGCAGCAGCAGCAGCAGGCAGGGCTGCCGCAGGCCCAGCAGGATGCCGGGGGGGGCAGGGGGGCACGCGGGACGGTCCCTGCTGCTGTGGCTGGGCGTGGCCATACTGGGTCATGCACTGGTGGCGCTCTTCGGTGTCCTCGATCGCTGGTTGCAGGTAGCGGGACTTGCAAAGGCGTTTGCGTTGGGGGAGGTCTTGCATAATTCTCCCCCGAACCGTACCCCCACAGACGAGTGCGTTCTGGCTGCTCAGAGGAGCGAAAACACTGCCAGGCTGGCTCGGGGCTCGGGGAACACTCCCTCCGGAGCATTCGTGGGCCCTCCAAATTGACTTTGAGCCCTCTGAGAGACTTACTTACCCACGAACCTTTTGTGGGCTACGGTAGAACATTTTGCCGGCTCAGTGATGCAGTGCACGCGCAAGCCGCGTACGGTGCTGCCTGGCGACTGAAGGCGACGTGACCCGCTCAGCCGCGGTCCCTGCAGGTCAAGCCTTCGCCGCCCCTGCCTGCCCTGCGGCTGGCGCTGCTGGTCAGCCTGCTGGCGCTGGTGAGCGCGGCGATAGTGGATGCTGCGGCGAGGGTAACAGGCGCGGTGCCGAGGGCGGGGCGGCTGCGACGGAGCGACCGCGAGCAGCAGTTTCTGCGGCGGCAGGGCAGCGGCAAGCCTGCGCCACCCAAGTGTTGTCGCATCAGCGCCGAGGGCAGCACCTCGTGCCCCCAGCAAGCAGACAGTGGCCAGGTCGCAGAGGACAGTCACTTGGCTGCGCAGGCAGATGAGGCCAGCGGGCAGCAGGCGGACGCAGGCGCAGCTGTCGGCACTGCCGCCGCCCCGGGCCCCTCCCCCTTCCAGCAGCCCTCCGCCCCCACCTGGCATCGGCAGGACAGCACCTTTGTGCGGCGGCCCGGCCAGCCGCTGCCGCCGCGGCCGGAGCTGGCGCTGCAGCGGGGGCTGTCGCGCCGGGTGCGGGACCTGGGCGAGGGTCGGCCGCAGCTGGTGTACTGGGGCGCGCTCGCCGTCACCACCGTCTCCACCGCCGCCGCTGGCACCTTCCAGATCATCGCCCCCGGCTTCG
>NW_005435013.1:2771-3893 GCF_000147415.1 Chlorella variabilis | reverse complement strand
ACCGCCAACAGTTGTTCACAGTTTTGAGTACCGCCCTTCCCCCTACATGCATCAGACCTTGGCAAATACCTTCTCCCATTCTTCCCAAGTACGTTTTCCTGACTGCGTGCTTTGAGCGTTTTCATTGCTTACTTGGCATGCATTTGGCAAGAGATGTACAAAGAAGAACAAAACCTTCGATGCTGTTGAGAGGTATGGGGCAGGGCAGAAGAGAGAGGAGGGGAGGGGCATAGGCAGGTGAGGGACAAATAGGCCAGGTGACTGAAAGAATGAACGAATCCAAGGCCAACAAAGCCCCCGCCCAAGCAAGCTGGGGATAGCCGGCGGGCGCTGCACCCCGGCTGTCCAGGCGCTACAGTAGCACCCCATCACTGCTTGCAGAGGGACCACAGCACTGGGGTGCTGTAGTCCCTCTGCAACAAGTGGCGGCACAAGCCGCCCGGCGGCGGCGCCACCATCACCGCCGAGTGTCACGAGGTGCGGCGCGGTGCTGTGCTGCCTCTCCCGCCTCCTTCCTGCCTCCCCCCACTGCTTGGTGCTGGCAGATCTGGGGTGTCTACCTGGCCTAGAGTTGGCTCCACCTGCTCTAAGAGCCCCCACCTCTCGCTGGTGTGCAGGTGGAGCTGCCGAGTCTGGAGGCGGGCGTGGTGGCGGCGCAGGATGCCGACGTGTTCATCGGCATGCACGGTGTGCCAACGTGCAGCAGGCAGTGCGCAACCATGGCTGCCTGCAGAGGCTGTTTGCCCTCCCCGCCCGCCGCGTGCAATCACAACACCCGCTCACCCTGCCGCACCCCTGCCTGGCCGCGCCGTCCTGACGCCCCCTCCCGCAGGCGCCAACATGGCCAACTCCTGGCTCATGCGGCCTGGCAGCAGCGCCATTGAGATCAGCCCCTACGAGTGAGGCCTGGCTCCTTTGGGCTCAGCAAAGCCAATGCCCAGGTGCGCCTTGACCCGCTGCTTGCTGTTGTGGTGGTGGGACCCTTCACCCCAGCCTGCTGCTGGCATTCCTGCACTGGAGGCTGCTGTAGTCCCTCTACAGCCCCACTCCTTGCACCCCCCATCTGCACCGCAGGACCCCTCCTCCCAGCTGCTCTGGTGGCTGGCGGTGGTGTGCGAATCG
>NW_005435013.1:0-2721 GCF_000147415.1 Chlorella variabilis | reverse complement strand
CCGGCAGCGCTACCTGGACGACTACTACACCCGCTGGCTGCACCGCTTCAATGTGGGCGCGGCGGGGGTGGTGTCGCGCGGAGTGGGACGCGTTGGCGAGAACAGCGGCTGCCCCGCGCCGGATGGCCAGGCCTGAGCACCTTAGTCGGGAGGCTGTCGCTGCCTGTGAATTGAGGAATGAATCCGTATGGTTGCTATTTGCTGTATGTCCCTGCCCAACTTTGTGCCTCGGATTCTTCCCATTGATTCATCAAATACCCAACTGATGCCCAACTGTATTATTGCCTCTCCACAGTGAGTCGGTGAGCATCGGTCGGCCTGCGCAGCGAGAAACTGCCTGCACCAACCCCAGCCTGCATGAAATGTCATGTGGTATGTATCTGCTGTCGATTCTCACCAGGCAGGAATGCCAAGCCAGGCAAGGCCGGCAACGGCTCCAAGGCACGCCCGCTGCCAACGCTGCCGCCACGGCGACCCGCTGCCATAATGCCTGGCCCCCTCCCCCCAGGGCATCGCTCGTCTATCCATCATTTGGCCGCAGATGCACGAACCCTGGCGCACGCTCCTCTCTCGGCCTGCTGCTGCAACTACAGAGGTTGGCATGGCGTGCTGTCGTGTGGATGCTCCGCTGCACTGAATGGCGAGAAATAGATCGATCGCGAATGTGCGTTCAGGTTGTGTTGACCGCTGGCGACAGCGGCGCACCGCCGCCGGCGGAGCCCGGCTTGGCGCCCGCCGCCGAGACCAGCTCCATTCCCCGCCTCCCCGCCTCAGAGCTGAGCTATGCGCGTTTTTGCCTGGAGTTTATGGAGCCAAATGCCCCGGTCCTTGTTGAGGGTGCGACGGAGGGCTGGCGGGCAGCAGTCGACTGGGTTACCCCATGCGGCGCAATCGACTTCGACTTCCTGCGGCAGCATTTTGGACATGCGCAGGTCATGGTCACAGACGCTGCCAGGTGCGAGTGCGTGCCAGCCAGCAGGTAAAGGCTGCTGCGGGATGACTCCCCTCTTGCAACGGGCTTCTTGTGCACGCAGAGAGCACGAGGGGAGCGGGCCCTGCCGGCAGATGCTGCTGGCAGAGTACATTGACTGGTGGCAGCAGCACAACCAGCAGCAGCAGCAGCAGCAGCAGCAGCAGCAGCAGCAGGAGGAGGAGGAGGAGGAAATGAGGGCATCCAGCACGTTGCTGACTCCTGGTCCCTTGTGGTACTGCAAGGACTGGCACTTGGCGGCCTTTGATCCGCAGTATCAAGCCTACCACTGCCCCTCCTTCTTTGACGACTGGCTGAATGAGTTGTACGATGCCCGTGAGCAGCCGCAGCCGCAGCACGATGTCAGGACAGCCGACTATCGGTTTGTGTATCTGGGTGCAAAGGTAGGAGGCTGAAGTGAGGTAGCTGGAGGTGAAAACAAGGCGATCGATGAGGCCCCTGCGATGGAGCACCTGGCCAGTGGCTGCCCCTGTTCCCTGCAGGGCACCAGCACTTCACTGCACTCAGATGTGCTGCGCAGCTTCAGCTGGTCAGCTAATGTGGTGGGATGCAAACTGTGGCGGTTGCTGCCGCCCCAGGTGGGGCTCCCCTAACTTGACGGCAGTAGGGGCATGCATCCCTGTTGTTGCTTCAGCCACCTGCTGCCTCTGTCCCCCGCTTGCAGTACAGCCACCTGCTGCTGGACCTCCATGGTCGTATCCCTGCGTGGGATTTCTTTGCAGAAGACCTTGAAGGTGCAGCGTTTGGCAGGCCTCTATGCTGCTGCAAGGCGTGACAATGGAGGGGGGGCATGCATGTCAGGCATTCCACGTCGCAGTGGCAGTCCCTGTGCAATGACCGGCCCTTTCTCGTGCATGCAGGCCTGTACCCTCGACTTGAAGAGGCACGCTCGCACATCGTAACCGTGGTTCAGCATCCGGGCGACGCCATTTTTGTACCCTCAGGCTGGTGGCATACGGGTAGGCCCAATGCCATGTTCTTTGCACCTGCCAACCCACAGCAGCGTGGCCTCCGCTGAAGCATTCCAACCTGCTTCCTGACATCTGCGTGTTGGGTACTGCCCCCGATATTTTTGCAGTGGAGAATGTCGACGACTGTATTAGCATCAACCACAACTGGCTCAATGGCCACAACGTGCACTGGACGTGGGCGCTGCTGCGACTGGAACGGCGGCAGGCTGAGGAGGGCATCGAGGACTGCCGGGAGCTTTGCAGGCAAGACCGGCCCTCTCCTTTTTTCAGGAAGCTAGGTCATTTTGGCAGAGGCCGATAGGTTTCTGAATTGCTACCATTTCATGTTTGCCTGCAGCCTGGCTGAGTTTGAACGATTGGTTCAGAGAAGTTTGGCGGCCAACGCGGGCATGGACTATGCGGGACTTGGGACACTGCTGCGCTGTATCGCGCGGCGCAGTCTGCACCAGCTAGCAGCAGTCGGCGGCTCCCCGCGCCATGAAGGAGCACCACCAGGCCAGTTGCAAGAGGCATTAATGGCAGCTGGAAGAGAGGAAGCAGGCAGCGGCAGCGAGCATCAGAGCTGCCCATCTAGGATGGTGGCTGATGATGGATACATCGGCCTCAAAACTTGCAATCTCAGTAGCCCTTGGCATCACATGTTCAGGCTCCAGCGCGTGGCGGCGGTGCTTCGAGACCTCGTGGCAGAACAGCGCCACCTCCATAATGGCTGTCAGCAACTGGATGGCGAAGCAGCACTGCCACATGCCGCAGAGTTGA
>NW_005435014.1:7030-10448 GCF_000147415.1 Chlorella variabilis | reverse complement strand
TGCGCTCAAGCTCATGGGCACGGGCCTCAGGCGAGCCGGCGCCCCTCAATGCGCTGCAGCTCGGTTGAGGTTCTGCTGCATGCCCAAGCTGCTTCACAGATCATGCTTGCCGGCATGACCTCCACCCTACGCCTCCCTCGCGCTCTGCAGCCTGTGGGTGTTTGGCGCTGCCGGCTGCGCTGCCGCCCCCAACTTCCCTTTCCTGCTGTTCTGCCGTTTCCTGGTGGGCGCTGCATGCGGCCCCTTCATTGCACTGGCCGCTCCTCTGATAGATGACCAGGCGCCGCCGGATCGCAAGTCCCTCTGGCTGTCCTCCTTCTTTCTGTGCATTCCTACAGGATTTGCCGTTGGCTACCTATATGGCGGGCTGGTGAGTGTTGGGAATGTAGAGTACTTGCTGTAGGTGCCAGCTGCCTCGCCGCGGGGGGCAACCACTGGTACACGCCTGGGGTGCAGGTGGGCACCGCCCTGGGCTGGCGTGCTGCGTTTGGCATAGAGGCCGCAGCCATGCTGCCCTTTGCCGGGGCGCTCCTGCTGGCATCGCCGGTGGAGCTCCGCGCCAGCAGCAAGGCAGCAGCGCCAGCGGTGGCGCCAGGCAGCGGCCCAGCCGGCGCCGGCAAGGCGCTGGCGGCGTTTCTGGCCGACTGCCGCGAGCTGGCTGCAAGCCGCGTGTGCATTTCCACGATGCTGGCTCTGGCAGCTTATAATGGCAGCCTGGGCTGCTACGCCTTTTTTGGCCCAAAGGCCGCCCGCGCAATTTTCGACCTGCCATCCGAGACGGCCGACCTCCTGTTTGGTGGCATCACGGTTTTGACAGGCGTGCTGGGCACGCTGTGTGGCGGCCTGGCCCTGGACTCCATGGGAGCCTCAGTCCGCAACGCGCTGCTACTGTGCACAGGTGCGCTTGATTGTTTTGGCAACCCATTTGGTTTCAGATTGACGGAAGCGCTCGTACGAGCGCTCCTGTCCATGCCGCCTTCACCGCACGGCTGCGCCAACCTGGCTGCAGGCGGCGTGGGCTGCGGCTGCGTGCTGGTCATGGCAGGGTTTGGTGCAGCCAAGACCATGCCGTGGTTTGGCCCAGTTTTTGCGGGCGGCGAGCTTGCCATGTGAGTGTGGCTGCCTGCAAAATGGGAACTGGCTCCCTGCAATCGGCAGCTCAGTAGCAGAGCACCACCGGCTGTGTTCCATCCTGCCCCTCGCTCACACCCCCTAGCTGGCCTGGCCACCTGCCGCCCTTGGCAGGTTCCTCATGGCAGCGCCGGTGAATGCCGTGCTGATGTGGAGCGTGCCGCGTCCCGAGCTGCGCCCATTTGCGCTGTCGGCCGCGGAGTTTGTCCAGCATGCCTTAGGCGACATTCCGTCACCACCTGCACTGGGCTGGCTGCAGGTGTGCTGGCTGTAGGCAACTTGCCGCTGCACGCTGCCTCTCGACTTTGGATGTGCAGTGGGTGGGTTCCATCTTGCCTCTGTGTCTAGATTGCTTGGCCGCTGCTTCCTGCCGCTCTGCAGAGCAAGCTCAACAACTGGCGGTTGAGCATGTGCATCTGCACCTGCCTGCTGGTGGTGTCTACTGTTCTTTTTGCACTGGCTCTCTGCCAGTCTGGCAGGGAAGCCAGGTTTCGAGAGGTGCTGGAAGTGGAGGGAGGCGGGCTGGTGGATGGCGAGGAAGGGGAGGAAGCGGAGCAGCGGCATGCTGCTGGTCGGACAGCAGGAGGGGCAGGCGAAGCAGCAGATGGCAGCCCTGAGGCCGCCGACCTGGAGCAGCCCCTGCTGAATGCAGCATGATACCTTTCGCAGTCTTTTGTCCATTTTTGTTTCAGAGCTACAGCCCTTTGGCACCGCTACCTGTTTGCATGTACTCTGCTCATGGTACTGCACTTCAGTATACTCTGGTAGATATCTTCTGTTGTTTGTACATTTCACCTGGCCTCTATGCATTGTAATCCCTGTCTGTTCACTGCCTGCGCCCGCTTGTCGGCCCGCCTTGCTGGCGGCGGGGGACTCGACATCATCGGCTGGCAAAGAGCCGGTTGCACTAGCGACATGCGCGACCTGAAATTCTCCCCGAGCCGATAATGACCGGCCGCCTGGCCCTCGCCAGGGGCTGGGCTACCCTTCGAGCTCTGGTGCAGCTGGCGGCCCTGGCGGCCCACCTACGGGCCTATGCCGCCCAGGACAGCGCAGCGCGGTACCCGGAGGAAGGTGCGCGCCGCAGGGGACGGGTTTCACTTCGTCCCCTGCAGGGGTGGGTCCCGCCCTGGTGCCGCCACGGCGGCAGCCATTCTAAGCACAGCCGACTGCTGTGCCACGTCCTGCAGTGGCGGCTCTCCTGGATTTTAAAGCGGCAATCACTGGATGGGACAGGCTGGGGGAGTATGGCATCCAGCTTCGCGGCTGGGGCAGCGGCAGCAACAGCACCATTGAGGCCGACCCGTGCACCTGGAGCTTTGTGACGGAGTGCCAGTTGGAGGGTCGCATCATGTCACTGTGAGATGAATCCACACTTGCATGGAAGGAATGACTCTGACGCTTGGCTTGCCATTTTTCGGCTGTCCAACTTACGGAAGCGCCGCCGGCAAGCGGTGCAGGGACCTTGCCCGGCGGAACTTCTTCCTCCTTAGCAACTGCTTCCGGTTGGGCATGCAGTACACAAATTCTAGTGAGCACTGTGTTTTGCGGTCCAGACCAGTGCGATTCCTGATGGCAGCCTGCAAAGCTTGGAGCAGCCTCCAGCCCTGAACTATTTCATACTTGACACACCTGCCTGGTCCCACCATGCATGCAGACGTAGAGGGCTGCGCACCGAAGCTTTCAGCCTCGCTGCAGGTTCTGACTGTTCCACTCAGCCGGTTAAAAGGCCTGAGAGACCTTACGGTTCGTGACCTGGGACTCACCGGCAGCCTGCCGGAAGAGTGGGCGGCCCCTGATGGCCTGCTCAGGTGAGCGTGTGCCTGGAGTGGATTCTGGCACTTGTTGAGCAATGGGAGCTGTCCCCGTTGCATCCACGCTCCTCCCGCCACCTCCCGTCGACTGCAGCCGCCTTCGGTACATTGATCTGTGTAGCAACTCCATCACCGGCAGCTTTCCGCATGCGTGGTCGGCCCTCGGCGCCACCGCTCCCACCCAGCAGCAGTGGCCAGCCTTGGACCTGCTGCTGACAGAGAACCAGCTGACCGGCACGCTTCCAGCCTGGCTGCCCACCGCCTTCCCGCACCTCAGGGTGCAGCACTGCTGCAGGAAGGGCATGCGCCCTGGCTTGCTGCTCCAACGTCCCCTGCCGACTTGCCGTGCCAGCACCGTTGTGCCATTTTGCACGTTGCTGAGCACACATCTGCTCCTGTGCAGGTGTTGCAGCTGTTTGTCAACGGGCTGCACGGCCCGCTCCCCCAGGAGTGGCTGGCCCCAGGCGCGTGGC
>NW_005435014.1:0-6204 GCF_000147415.1 Chlorella variabilis | reverse complement strand
CCTATTCTGCTGCCTCCCGCCCCCTTGCCAGTTCACCCTGACGATCCACCCCGGGAACGATGGCCTTTGCATGCCAACAAGGGGTCCCAGGCGCAATAGAGCACATGGCGAATTGAATGCATACTTTGAAACCAACTGCACAGTGATGGCTCCCAAGCCTGGAGGCAGCCATGGCATGGTTGCAGCGGCGGCGGACGGCAGCGGCAGGCGCTTGGCACAGGATGGCAGCAGCGGGCTGAGGAAAACGATGCCATATGTGGTACGCAGCCTTTTGACCTGCCGCTCTGTGGCCCCATCTGGAGACGGCGGCTGCACCACACCGCCAAACTGGCTGGCGCCACTATTGCCACAGCGCTGGCGGCCCTTGCAGTGGCCCTGGGTGTGCGGCGATGGGGCGGCAGCAAGAAGGGCGCCGGGCACCAGAGCTTGCGTGGCAAGGACCGAGCTGAAGAGGTGGAGGCAGGCGAGGGTGATGGCGTACAGCAGGAGCTGAATGATGTTGCGCCGTTGCTGCCTGGCGGCGTGCTTCACAGCAGGGGCGCCACCTCTCGGCCAGCAGCGTCGACGTCGGCGGCAGCGGATGCCACCGTGTCGTGGCGTCTTCAGAGCACCAGCCTGCGGCTGCGGCCAGAGGATTTCAGCATAGTGGTGGACGGCGCCGGCAGGCCCGAGCTGCTTGGCAGCGGCGCATCGAGCAAGGTGCGGTGCTGGGCACTGATTTGCTCCATCTGCTCGTTTGTGCTTTTGACACCAACCCAACCCGGCCTGCCTGTGTGTCTGCAGGTGTACAAGGGCCTGTTGTTTGGCCAGTGGCCTGTTGCCATCAAAGTGTTGAACCAGCCGGTAGTGTGGCAGGCATTGCTGGATGGCACAGCCTCGTACACAGCCAGCGACCAGCAGCAGGAGGAGCAGGAAGCTAAGCTGTGGCGTGAGGTTGAGCTGCTGCGGCGATGCACCCACCCCAGCATAGTCCAGCTGCTTGGCGTGTACAGCAGCAGCAGCAGCAGCAGCAGCAGAGGCCGCAGCAGCAACAGCAGAAGCAGCACAGGGCCTCCCCGGCTGATGCTGGTGACGGAGCTGCTGGAAGGGGGCAGCCTGCATGAGCGGCTGGCATCCCCAGCGCTGCGCTGGCACGAGAAAGGAGGGCAGGCAGCACTGGATGTGGCACGTGCTGTGGCCTTCCTTCACCAGCTGTCCATTGCCCACCTGGACATCAAGCCTGCGGTGGGTGGGAGCAGCAGCATCGGAGGCTGTTGGCTTGTGGCAGCGCTCGCTTGCTTGTGCACTCAAGCACCACTTTGTCAGTGTGCTGCTGGATGCCACATCGCTGCTGCTTGGTACTGCAGAATGTGCTTCTGGCAGACACCCCCGGCAGCGCTGGCAGCGGCGTGGTTGCCAAGCTGGCAGATGTGGGGCTGGCTCGTATGCTGGGCCAAGACAGCATGGTGTCAGGTAGGCTGTTTGACAAGGGAGAGGAATGCGTTGCTAGTTCTGTAGCTCGCCCCTGTTGCTGATGTCCTCTGCTTGGTGCAGGCTGTGGCACGCCCCTGTATGCCGCACCCGAGCAGCTCGTGCATGGGCCCTGCGGCTTGGAGGCCGACCTGTTTAGCCTGGGCTGGGTGCTGCACGGCATTGCCACCGGCCAGCGGCTGGCGCGGCGTGGCGAGGGACGGCCCTTGAGGTGTGTTTTGCGAGCAGCCGTCTTGAGTGACGCTCGCAATCCCTGTGCTGAGAGTCGTTGCTGCTGCTTTGCGGTGTGCGTGCAGGGCGCCGCAGGACTGCCCCGCGCAGGTTGTGTCCCTGATCCAGTGCTGCTTGCAAGGCGACCCAGCTGCACGGCCCAGCGCAGCGCAAGTGGTGCAGGTGCTGGCGCAGTGCCAGTCCCAAAGCGGCCGACCTCAGGAGGCGGCAACCTCACTAGACCTGCTCCGCCTGTCATGATTGTTTCATATTGTGGTATCAACAGCTGTCAAACGCTTCTGGTTGAACCTGGAGAAGTGCACTACAGCGTGCGCACTAGAGGTATTTTGCTGGCTCGCCTGATTGGCGCCGCCGTCAACGTGGCACCCCGTTTTGAGGGCCCCGTCTCGGTGCCGGCACTCTGACGACCATGTACGACCTGCATTGGTTCCCAAAATGACCGGCCGCCTTGCCGTGGGCCAGGGCTGGGCTACCCTTCGAGCTCTGGTGCAGCTGGCGGCCCTAGCAGCCCACTTACGGGCTTATGCCGCCCAGGACAGCGCAGCGCCGCACCCGGAGGAAGGTGCGCGCCGCAGGGGACGGGTTTCACTCCGTCCCCAGGGGTGGGTCCCGCCCTGGTGCCGCCACGGCGACAGCCGTTCTAAGCACAGCCGACTGCTGTGCCACGTCCTGCAGTGGCGGCTCTCCTGGATTTTAAAGCGGCAATCACTGGATGGGACAGGCTGGGGGAGTATGGCATCCAGCTTCGCGGCTGGGGCAGCGGCAGCAACAGCACCATCGAGGCCGACCCGTGCACCTGGAGCTTTGTGAAGGCGTGCGACTCACAGGGGCGCGTCATGAAGCTGTGAGGCACTCATGCCCGTCAAGCCTCCTTGCCCAACTGACTGACACACCCCTCCGCCTGGCCTGTCGGCTGCAGCCCGGCTAACGGCCCGCCTCCTGGGGCATGTGACGTGGTGCAGGGTCCTTGGCCGCTACGAGTTGTACAAGCTGAGCCGTTGCGCGGACACTGTTGAGTTTAAAGATTCCGGTGCGCCACTCTGGCATCTGGCCAGCAGCTTCGCCAACAGCGCCCGCTACTGCGGGCTCCTTGTCGGTTGCATCGCAGCGCGGGGCAGGTTCTCAGGAACACAACGCCTTATTGACCCTTTCCTGTGCCTCCTTCCTCCCCCTTACTATCTACTGCTTGGATGCAGGCTCGGAGGGCTGCGTACCCAAGCTCTCCGCCTCGCTGCAGTCCCTGGCAGCTCCACTCAGCCGGTTAAAGGGCCTGGGAGACCTTGCGCTGCAAGATTTGGGCCTCACCGCTAGCCTGCCGGCAGAGTGGGCATCACCTGGCGGGCTGCTCAGGTGGGATGGCAGCAAGGCCTCTACTGCTGTAAAGCTCGTTTTGAGGTTTCCTTCAGCAGGATGTGATCCCCATGCACACCCATGCGTGCAGCCGCTTGCGTCAGCTGGATTTCTCTAAGAATCAGCTGACTGGCAGCATTCCGCCCAGCTGGTCCGGCCTGGGGAGCGCCAGCAGCGGCGTCAGCGGCGTGCCACAGCAGTGGCCAGTCAACTACCTGGTGCTGAAGTCAAACCGGCTGACAGGCACGCTGCCGCCCTGGCTGCCAGCCGCCTTTCCAAATCTCCAGGCAAGAGCGTGCTCATTTTTTCTTGCTGTGCTGTGTTGTGGCAATTGACTAAATGCACAGCAGGGACTCCCCTTTTCACCTGCTGGTCCTGGCGTTGTTCCGTTTGCAGACCCTTTCTCTCTACTGGAATGATCTCCGAGGGCCGCTGCCTGAGGAGTGGCTGTCGCCGGGTGACTGGTCCAGGTGGGGTGCAGGACCCTGATTGCTGCTGTTAATTGAGCTCGTGATGCTTTGATGCTGCCTTGGAAGCCTGCGCCTGAGGCTGTGTCCTGCCATTGCATGCAGCCTGTATGAGCTCGATGTCGCTTGGAACCCTCTGGGCGGCACACTACCCTCCATGTCACCTCCACCGGCCCCCAACATCTCCGGCTCAGATTATAGCGGCGCCGGAAGCCTGCGCCCGCCTCCCTCCATGCAAGACCTGGTAGTGCTGCCAGTCTTGTCACGGCTAACGCTGGACAATTGCAGCCTGCAGGGCACGCTGCCTGCCGACTGGGCTGCTCACATGCCACGCCTGGCCAACTTGAATTTAGACTAGTGAGCTGTGGGCCCGCGCTTGCCGCCAACCGCATCTCATGGACGGCGGCAGTGCATGCATCGCTTGAGTCACCCCCCTATGCTGACCGCTGCTGATCCGATGGCGTCCTGGGCGCAGCAACAACCTCACCGGCCGCATTCCAGAGGCCTGGGGCAGCAGCGCTGGCGGCGCACTTGCCAGCGCGTGGGATGGCAGCGTCACAGTGGAAATTGCCGTTCGGTACAACGCCCTGTCGGGGCCCGTGCCATGCTGCCAGGTGCATTGCCAGCCTGCCCAGCTGGTGGAATGCGCTGGCGCATTGTGTGTCTGTGCTTGGCAGATGCGTGTTCGCTTGCTCTCCCGGGGCTGCATCCAGGCATCCTTCTCAGTGTGGCGTGGCTGCTGCCTGGATGGCTGGCTGCTGACACCAGGCTGTCCGCCGTCCGCCGCTTCCATGTGCCTGTCTGCTGCAGCACAGGTTCTTTGTCCAGCCAGGAAATGCGGGCCTCTGCATAAAGGATGCTGACCGCATGCGGGCGGTCAGCGCCGGGGATCCGTTCATTGCGGATGCCTGCTACCCCGAAGGGGGAGGTGCAAAGCAGGGCAGCCCTCCCGGCCAGCCAGCGACAAACAGCAGCAGGGGTCCTGCCGCAGGCGCAAGCAGCGGCAGACGCGTAGGCGGCACACCATTGCGCGCATGCACCGGCACAGCCAGCGCAAAATTACCTCTGTGCAGGGCCGCCGGCCAGCGGGCAAGGCATCAGAAAGCGGCTGCAGGCGCCATTATTGCCACAGCGCTGGCGGCCCTTGCAGTGGCCCTGGGTGTGCGGCGATGGGGCGGCAGCAAGAAGGGCGCCGGGCACCAGAGCTTGCGTGGCAAGGACCGACCTGAAGAGGTGGAGGCAGGCCAGGGCGATTGTTTACAGCAGGAGCGGGATGGCGTTGCGCCGTTGCTGCCTAGTGGCGTGCTTCACAGCAGGGGCGCCGCCTCTCGGCCAGCAGCGTCATCGGCGGCAGCAGCGGATGGCACAGCGTCGTGGCGTCTTCAGAGCACCAGCCTGCGGCTGCGGCCAGAGGACTTCAGCATAGTGGTGGACGGCGCCGGCAGGCCCGAGCTGCTTGGCAGCGGCGCATCGAGCAAGGTGCAGTGCTGGGCACCGATTTGCTGTGTCTGCTCGCTTGTGCTTGTGACACCAAGCCGGCCTGCCTGTGTGTCTGCAGGTGTACAAGGGCCTGTTGTTTGGCCATTGGCCTGTTGCCATCAAAGTGTTGAACCAGCCGGTAGTGTGGCAGGCACTGCTGGATGGCACAGCCTCGTACACAGCCAGCGGCCAGCAGCAGGAGGAGCAGGAAGCCAAACTGTGGCGTGAGGTTGAGCTGCTGCGGCGATGCACCCACCCCAACATCGTCCAGCTGCTTGGCGTGTACAGCAGCAGCAGCAGCAGCAGCAGCAGAGGCCGCAGCAGCAAGAGCAGAAGCAGCTCAGAGCCTCCCCGGCTGATGCTGGTGACGGAGCTGCTGGAAGGGGGCAGCCTGCATGAGCGGCTGGCATCCCCAGCGCTGCGCTGGCACGAGAAAGGAGGGCAGGCAGCACTGGATGTGGCACGTGCTGTGGCCTTCCTTCACCAGCTGTCCATTGCCCACCTGGACATCAAGCCTGCGGTGGGTGGGAGCAGCAGCATCGGAGGCTGTTGGCTTGTGGCAGCGCTCGCTTGCTTGTGCACTCAAGCACCACTTTGTCAGTGTGCTGCTGGATGCCACATCGCTGCTGCTTGGTACTGCAGAATGTGCTTCTGGCAGACACCCCCGGCAGCGCTGGCAGCGGCGTGGTTGCCAAGCTGGCAGATGTGGGGCTGGCTCGTATGCTGGGCCAAGACAGCATGGTGTCAGGTAGGCTGTTTGACAAGGGAGAGGAATGCGTTGCTAGTTCTGTAGCTCGCCCCTGTTGCTGATGTCCTCTGCTTGGTGCAGGCTGTGGCACGCCCCTGTATGCCGCACCCGAGCAGCTCGTGCATGGGCCCTGCGGCTTGGAGGCCGACCTGTTTAGCCTGGGCTGGGTGCTGCACGGCATTGCCACCGGCCAGCGGCTGGCGCGGCGTGGCGAGGGACGGCCCTTGAGGTGTGTTTTGCGAGCAGCCGTCTTGAGTGACGCTCGCAATCCCTGTGCTGAGAGTCGTTGCTGCTGCTTTGCGGTGTGCGTGCAGGGCGCCGCAGGACTGCCCCGCGCAGGTTGTGTCCCTGATCCAGTGCTGCTTGCAAGGCGACCCAGCTGCACGGCCCAGCGCAGCGCAAGTGGTGCAGGTGCTGGCGCAGTGCCTGCCCGGCAGCGGCACCACTGCTGTGGATGGG